>NW_027476856.1:0-129240 GCF_051020955.1 Megalopta genalis
GTTCTTGAAGCTAAGCCTTCTACTTCGAATTGATTTGAAGCTTAATCATGTGTTTAGCTTGGATTTGAAACCAAGCATTCTACTTCGCATTGATTTGATGCTAAACCATGTGATTCGCATGAATTTGAAGCTAAATCATGTGTTTGGCATGGATTTGAAGTTAACTCGTTTGTTTCGCCAGAATTTGAAGCTAAATCATTTATATCACAACTATTTGAAGCTCAGCCATTTTTTTCGCATGAATATTAAGGTAATCCATGTTTTTCGAATGAATTTGAAGCAAAATCATTTGTTTCGCTTGAATTTGATGCTAACACGTCTCTCTCAGGCGCAGTTGGAGCTAAATCATGTATATCACGAGTATTTGAAGCTAAACCATTTGTTTCGCATGGATTTGAAGATAAGCCTTCTACTTCGCATGGATTTGAAGCTAAATCATATGTATCGCATGGTTTTGAAGCTAACTCGTTTGTTTCGCCTGCATTTGAAGCTAAATCATTTATATCACATGTATTTGAAGCTAAACAATTTGATTCGTATGGATTTGTAGCTAAATCTTCTACTTCGTATTGATTTGAACAAAATTATGTCTTTCGCATGTACTTGAAGATAAGCCTTCTACTTCGCATTGATTTGAAGCTAGATCATGTGTTTAGCTTGGATTTGAAGCTAACTCGTTTGTTTCTCCTGCATTTGGAGCTGAATCACGTATATCACAAGTATTTGAAGATAAACCATTTGATTCGTATGGATATGTTGCTAAATCTTCTACTTCGCAATGATTTGAAGCAAAATTATGTCTTTCGCATGGCCTTGAAGCTAAGCCTTCTACTTCGCATTGATTTGAAGCTAAATCATATGTATCGCATGGATTTGAAGCTAACTCGTTTGTTTCGCATGCAGTTGAATCTAAATCATGTGTATCACAAGTATTTGAAGCTGAACCAATTGTTCCGCATGTATATTAAGCTAAACGATGTGTTTCGCATGAATGTTAATCTAAACAATGTGCTTCGCATGAATTTGAAGCTAACTTATGTGTTCCGCATGGATTTGAAGCTAACTCGATTGTTTCGCCAGCATTATTTGAAGCTAAATCATGTGTATCGCTTGGATTTGTAGCTAACTCGTTTGTTTCGCATGCAGTTGAAGCTAAATGATGTACATCACTAGTATTTGATGCTAAACCATTTGATTCGCATGGATTCGAAGATCAGACTTCTACTTCGCATTGGTTTGAAGCTAAATCATGTGTTTCGAAAGGATTTGAAGCTAACTCATTTGTTTCGCATGCAGTTGAAGCTAAATCATGTGTATCACAAGTATTCGAAGCTAAACCATATGTTTCGCATCGATTCGAAGATAAGCCTTCTACTTCGCATTGATTTGAAACTAAATCATGTGTATCGCATGGATTGGAATCTAACTCGTTTGTTTCGCCTGCATTTGAAACTAAATCATGTATATCACGAGTATTTGAAGCTAAAACATTTGTTTCGGATGGATTTGAAGATAAGCCTTCTACTTCGCATTGATTTGAAGCTAAATCATATGTATCGCATGGATTTGAAGCTAACTCGTTTCTTTCGCCTGCATTTGAAGCTAAATCATTTATATCACATGTATTTGAACCTAAACCATTTGATTCGTATGGATTTGTAGCTAAATCTTCTACTTCGCATTGATTTGAACAAAATTATGTCTTTCGCATGTACTTGAAGCTAAGACTTCTACTTCGCATTGATTTGAAACTAGATCATGTGTTTCGCTAGGATTTGAAGATAACTCGTTTGTTTCGTCTGCATTTGAAGCTAAACCATGTATATCACAAGTATTTAAAGCTAAACCATTTGTTTCGCATGGATTTGATGCTAAACCTTCTACTTCGCTTTGATTTGAAGCAAAATCATGTGTTTCGCTTGAATTTGAAGCTAACACGTCTCTTTCACGCGCAGTTGAAGCTAAATCATGTATATCACGAGTATTTGAAGCTAAACCATTTGTTTCGGAAGGTTTTGAAGATAAGCCTTCTACTTCGCATTGATGAGAAGCTAAATCATGTGTATCGCATGGATTTGAAGCAAACTCGTTTGTTTCGCCTGCATTTGGAGCTGAATCATGTCTATCACAAGTATTTGAAGTAAACCATTTGATTCGTATGGATTTGTAGCTAAATCTTCTACTCTGCATTGATTTGAACAAAATTATGTCTTTCGCATGGACTTGAAGCTAAGCCTTCTACTTCGCATTCATTTGAAGCTAGATCATGTGTTTCGCTTGGATTTGAAGCTAACTCGTTTGTTTCGCCTGCATTTGGAGCTGAATCATGTATATCACGAGTATTTGAAGCTAAAACATTTGTTTCGGATGGATTTGAAGATAAGCCTTCTACTTCGCATTGATTTGAAGCTAAATCATATGTATCGCATGGATTTGAAGCTAACTCGTTTCTTTCGCCTGCATTTGAAGCTAAATCATTTATATCACATGTATTTGAACCTAAACCATTTGATTCGTATGGATTTGTAGCTAAATCTTCTACTTCGCATTGATTTGAACAAAATTATGTCTTTCGCATGTACTTGAAGCTAAGACTTCTACTTCGCATTGATTTGAAACTAGATCATGTGTTTCGCTAGGATTTGAAGATAACTCGTTTGTTTCGTCTGCATTTGAAGCTAAACCATTGTATATCACAAGTATTTAAAGCTAAACCATTTGTTTCGCATGGATTTGATGCTAAACCTTCTACTTCGCTTTGATTTGAAGCAAAATCATGTGTTTCGCTTGAATTTGAAGCTAACACGTCTCCTTTCACGCGCAGTTGAAGCTAAATCATGTATATCACGAGTATTTGAAGCTAAACCATTTGTTTCGGAAGGTTTTGAAGATAAGCCTTCTACTTCGCATTGATGAGAAGCTAAATCATGTGTATCGCATGGATTTGAAGCAAACTCGTTTGTTTCGCCTGCATTTGGAGCTGAATCATGTCTATCACAAGTATTTGAAGTAAACCATTTGATTCGTATGGATTTGTAGCTAAATCTTCTACTCTGCATTGATTTGAACAAAATTATGTCTTTCGCATGGACTTGAAGCTAAGCCTTCTACTTCGCATTCATTTGAAGCTAGATCATGTGTTTCGCTTGGATTTGAAGCTAACTCGTTTGTTTCGCCTGCATTTGGAGCTGAATCGTGTATACCACAAGTATTTGAAGCTCAACCATTTGATTCGTATGGATATGTTGCTAAATCTTCTACTTCGCAATGATTTGAAGCAAAATTATGTCTTTCGCATGAACTTGAAGCTAAGCCTTCTACTTAGCATTGGTTTGAAGCTAAATCATGTGTTTCGCTTGGATTTGAAGCTAACACGCCTGTTTCACATGCTGTTGAAGCTAAATCATGTATACCACGAGTATTTGAAGCTGAACCATTTGTTTCGCATGAATATTAAGCTTAACCATGTGTTTCGAATGAATTTGAAACTAAATCATGTGTTTCGAATGGATTTGAAGCTAACTCGCTTGTTTCGCCTGCATTTGAAGATAAATCATGTATATCACGAATATTTGAAGCTAAACCATTTTTTTCGCATTGATTTGAAGCTAAGGCTTCTACTTCGCATTGATTTGAAGCTAAATCATGTGTTCCGCATGGATTTGAAGATAACTCGTTTGTTTCGCATGCAGTTGAAGCTATATCACTTATATCACAAGTATTTGAAGCTAAACCAATAGTTTCTCATGGATTTGAAGCTAAGCCTTCTAGTTGGCATTGATTTGAAGCTGAATGATTTCTTTCGCTTGAATTTGAAGCTAACACGTTTGTTTCACATGCAGTTGAAGCTAAATCATGTATATCACAAGTACTTATATCTAAACCATATGTTTCGCATGAATTTGAAGATAAGCGTACCAGTTCGCAATGAATTGTAGCTAAATCATGTGTTCCGCATGGTTTGAAGCTAAATCATGTTTGTCACACGTATTTGAAGCTTAACCATTTGATTCGCATGATTTGAAGCTAAGCCTTCAACTTCGCTTTGATATGAAGCTAAATCATTTGGTTCGCAAGAATATGAAGCTAACCCATGTGTTTCATATGAATTTGTAGCTAAATCAGGGGTTTCGCATGGATTTGAAGCTAACTCGTTTGTTTCATATGCTGTTGATGCTAAATCATGTATATCACAAGTATTTGAAGCTATAGCATTTGATTCGCATGGATTTGAAGCTAAGCCTTCTACTTCGCATTGATTTGAAGCTGAATCCTGTGTTTCGCTTGAATTCGTATCTAACACGTTTGTTTCACATGAAGTTGAAGCTAAATCATGTATATCACAAGTATTTGAAGCTAAAGCATTTGTCTCGCATGGGTTTGAAACTAAGCCTGCTACTTCGCATTGATTTAAAGCTGAATCTTGTGATCCGCATGGATTTGAAGCTAACTCGTTTGTTTCGCATGCGATTGAAGCTAAATCATGCATATCTCAAGTATTTGAAGCTGAACCATTTGTTTCGCATTGATTTGAAGCTAAGGCTTTTACTTCGCATTGATTTGAAGTTAAATCATGTGTTTCCCTTGGGTGTGACGCTAAATCGTTTATTCCGCATGCAGCTGAATCTAAATCATGTATATCACAAGTATTTGAAGCTAAACCATTTGACTCGCATTGATTTGAAGCTAAGACTTCTACGTCGCATTGATTTGAAGCTAAATCATGTGTTCCGCATGGATTTGAAGATAACTGGTTTGTTTCGCATGCACTTGAAGCTATATCACTTATGTCGCAAGTATTTGAAGCTAAACCAATTGTTTCGCATGGATTTGAAGATAAGCATTCTACTTCGTATTCATTTGAAGCTGAATCATTTCTTTCGCTTGAATTTAAAGCTAACACGTTTGTTTCACATGCAGTTGAAGCTAAATCATGTATATCACTAGAATTTGAAGCTGAACCATTTGTTCTGCATGAATATTAAACTTAACCATGTGTCTGGCATGAGTTTGAAGCTAAATCATATGTTTCGCTAGAATTTGAAGCTAAGTCGTTTGTTTCTCACGTATTTGAAGCAAATCATTCTACTTCGCGTGGTTTTGAAGCTAACTCGTTAGTTTGGCATGCAGTTGGAGCTAAATCATGTTTATCACAAGTATCTGAAACAAAATCATTTGTTTCGCAAGAATATGAATCTAACCCATGTGTTTCATATGAATTTGAAGCTGAATCATTTCTTTCGCTTGAATTTGAAGCTAACACGTTTGTTTCACATGCAGTTGAAGGTAAATCATGTATATCACAAGTATTTGAAGCCAAAGCATTCGATTCGCATGGGTTTGAAGCTAAGCCTTCTACTTCGCATTGATTTGAAGCTAAATCATATGTATCGCATGGATTTGAAGCTAACTCGTTTCTTTCGCCTGCATTTGAAGCTAAATCATTTATATCACATGTATTTGAAGCTAAACCATTTGATTCGTATGGATTTGTAGCTAAATCTTCTACTTCGCATTGATTTGAACAAAATTATGTCTTTCGCATGTACTTGAAGCTAAGACTTCTACTTCGCATTGATTTGAAGCTAGATCATGTGTTTAGCTTGGATTTGAAGCTAACTCGTTTGTTTCGCCTGCATTTGAAGCTAAATCATGTATATCACAAGTATTTGAAGCTAAACCATTTGTTTCGCATGGATTTGAAGATAAGCCTTCTACTTCGTTTTGATTTGAAGCTAAATCATGTGTATCGCATGGATTTGAATCTAACTCGTTTGTTTCGCCTGCATTTGAAGCTGAATCATGTATTTCGCAAGTATTTGAAGCTAAACCATTTGATTCGTATGGACTTGTAGCTAAATCTTCTACTTCGCATTGATTTGAACTAAATTATGTCTTTCGCATGGACTTGAAGCTAAGCCTTCTACTTCGCATTGATTTGAAGCTAGATCATGTGTTTCGCTTGGATTTGAAGCTAACTCGTTTGTGACTCCTGCATTTGAAGCTAAATCATGTATATCACAAGTATTTGAAGCTAAACCATTTGTTTCGCATGGATTTGAAGCCAAGCCTTCTACTTCGCATTGATTTGATGCTAAACCATGTGTTTCGCATGAATTTGAAGTTGAATCATGTGTTTTGCATGGATTTGAAGCTAACTCGATTGTTTGGCCAGCATTTGCAGCTAAATCGTGTATATCACAAGTATTTCAAGCTAAACCATTTGATTCGTATGGATTTGTAGCTAAATATTCTACTTAGCATTGATTTGAACAAAATTATGTCTTGCGCATGGACTTGAAGCTATGCCTTCTACTTTGCATTGATTTGAAGCTAGATCATGTGATTGGCTTGGATTTGAAGCTAACTCGGTTGTTTCGCCTGCGTTTGAAGCTAAATTTATGTAAATGACGAGTATTTGATGCTAAACCATTTGTTTCGGATAGATTTGAAGGTAAGTCTTCTACTTCGCATTGATTTGATGCTAAATCATGTGTTTCGGTAGGTTTGGAAGCTAACTCGTTTGTTTCGCATGCAGTTGAAGCTATATCATGTTTATCACAAGTATTTGAAGCAGAACCATTTGTTTCGCATGAATATTAAGCTAAACCATGTGTTTCGAAAGAATTTGAAACTAAATCATGTGTTTCGTATGGATTTGAAGGTAACTCGTTTGTTTCGCATGCAGTTGAAGCTATATCATGTTTATCATAAGTATTTGAAGCAGAACCATTTGTTTCGCATAAATATTAAGCTAAACCATGTGTTTCGAAAGAATTTGAATCTAAATCATGTGTTTCGTATGGATTTGAAGGTAACTCGTTTGTTCGCCTGCAGTTGAAGCTAAATCATGCATATCACAAGTATTTGAAGCTGAACCATTTGTTTCGCATGAATAGTGAGCTAAACCATGTGTTTCGAATGAATTTGAAGCTGAATCATGTGTTTCGCTTGGATTTGAAGTTAACTCTTTTGTTTCGCATGCAGTTGAAGCTAAGTCATGTATATCACAAGTATTTGAAGCTGAAACATTTTTTCGCATGAATATTAAGCTAAACGATGTGTTTCGTCTGAATTTGAAGCTAAATCATGAGTTTCGCGTGGATTTGAAGCTAACTCGTTTGTTTCGCCTGCATTTGAACCTATATCACTTATATTCGCAAGTATTTGAAGCTAAACCATTTGATTCGAATTGATTTGAAGCTAAGACTTCCACGTCGCCTTGATTTGAAGCTAAATCATGTGTTTGGCATGGATTTGAAGCCAACTCGTTCGTTTCGTCTGCATTTGAAGCTATTTCATTTATATCGTAAGTATTTGAAGCTTAATCATGTGTTTCGCTTGGATTTGAAGCCAAGCCTTCTACTTCGCATCAATTTGAAGCTAAATCATGTGTTTGGCATGGATTTGAAGCTAACTCGTTTGTTTCGCCAGCATTTGAAGCTAAATCGTGTATATCACAAGTATTTGAAGCTAAACCATTTGTTTCGCATGGATTTGAAGCTAAGCCTTCAAATTCGTATTGATTTGACGCTAAATCGTGTGTTTCGCTTGGAGTTGGAGCTATCTCGTTTGTTTCGGCTGCAGTTGAAGCTATGTCATGTATATCAAAAGTATTTGAAGCTGAACCATTTTTTTCGCACGAATATTAAGCTAATCCATGTGTTGCGAATGAATTTGAAGCTCAATCATGTGTTTCGTATGGATTTGAAGCTAACACGTTTGTTTCGCCTGCATTTGAAGCTAAATCGTGTATATCACAAGTATTTGAAGCTAAACCATTTGTTTCGCATGGATTTGAAGCTAAGCCTTCAAATTCGCATTGATTTGACGCTAAATCATGTATTTCGCTTAGAGTTGTAGCTATCTCGTTTGTTTCGGCTTCAGTTGAAGCTAAGTCATGTATATCACAAGTATTTGAAGCTGAACCATTTTTTTCGCATGAATATTATGCTAATCCATGTGTTTCGAATGAATATGTATTAAAATCATGTGTTTCGCATGGATTAGAAGCAAACTCGTTTGTTTCGCCCTGTATTTGAAGCTAAATCATGTATATCACATGTATTTGAAGCTAAACCATTTGTTTCGCCTGGATTCGAAGATAAGCCTTCTACTTTGCATTGATTTGAAGCTAAATCATGTGTATCACATGGATTTGAAGCTAACTCGTTTGTTTCGCCTGCATTTGGAGCTGAATCATGTATATCACAAGTATTTGAAGCTAAACCATTTTATTTGTATGGATATGTTGCTAAATCTTCTATTTCGCATTGATTTGAAGCAAAATTATGTCTTTCGCATGGACATGAAGCTAAGCCTTCTACTTCGCATTGATATGAACAAAATCATGTGTTTCGCTTGGATTTGAAGCTAAGCCTTCTACTTCGCATTGATTGGAAGCTAGATCATGTGTTTCGCTTGGATTTGAAGCTACTTCGTTTGTTTCGCCTGCATTTAAGCTAAATCATGTATATCACGAGTATTTCAAGCTAAACCATTTGTTTCGGACGGATTTGAAGCTAAGCCTTCTACTTTGCATTGATTTGAAGCAAAATCATGTGTTTCACATGGATTTGAATCTAAGCCTTCTACTTCGCATTGATTTGAGGCTACATCATGTGATTCGCTTGGATTTGAAGATAACTCGTTTGTTCCGCATGTAGTTAAAGCTAAATCATATATAAAACAAGTATTTGACGCTAAACTATTCGTGTCGCATGGATTTGAAACAATGCCAACTGCTTCGCATTGATTTGAAGCTGAATCATGCGTTTCGCTTGAATTTGAAGATAACACGTTTGTTTCGCATGCAGTTGAAGCTAAATCATGAATATCACAAGTATTTGAAGCTGAACCATTTGTTTCGCATGAATAGTAAGCTAATCCATGTGTTTCGAATGAATTTGAAGCTGAATCATGTGTTTCGCTTGGATTGGAAGCTAACTCGTTTGTTTCGCAAGCATTTAAAGCTATATCATGTTTATCATAAGTATTTGAAGCAGAACCATTTGTTTCGCATAAATATTAAGCTAAACCATGTGTTTCGAAAGAATTTGAATCTAAATCATGTGTTTCGTATGGATTTGAAGGTAACTCGTTTGTTCGCCTGCAGTTGAAGCTAAATCATGCATATCACAAGTATTTGAAGCTGAACCATTTGTTTCGCATGAATAGTGAGCTAAACCATGTGTTTCGAATGAATTTGAAGCTGAATCATGTGTTTCGCTTGGATTTGAAGTTAACTCTTTTGTTTCGCATGCAGTTGAAGCTAAGTCATGTATATCACAAGTATTTGAAGCTGAAACATTTTTTCGCATGAATATTAAGCTAAACGATGTGTTTCGTCTGAATTTGAAGCTAAATCATGAGTTTCGCGTGGATTTGAAGCTAACTCGTTTGTTTCGCCTGCATTTGAACCTATATCACTTATATTCGCAAGTATTTGAAGCTAAACCATTTGATTCGAATTGATTTGAAGCTAAGACTTCCACGTCGCCTTGATTTGAAGCTAAATCATGTGTATCGCATGGATTTGAAGCTAACTCGTTTGTTTTGCCTGCATTTGAAGCTAAATCATTTATATCACAAGTATTTGAATCTAAACCATTTGATTCGCATGTATTTGAAACTAAGCATTCTACTTCGCATTGATTTGAAGCTAAATCATGTGTTTCGCATGGATTTGAAGCTAACTCTTTTGTTTCGCATGCAGTTGAAGTTAAATCATGTATAAAACAAGAATTTGAAGCTAAACTATTTGTTTCGCATTGATTTGAAGCTAAACAATGTGTTTCGAATGAATTTGAAGATAAATCATGTGTTTCGCATGGATTTGAAGCTAACTCGTTTGTTTCGCATGCAGTTGAAGCTATATCACATATATCGCAAGTATCTGAAGCTAAATCATTGGTTTCGCATGGATTTGAAGCTAAACCTTCGACATCGCATTGATTTGCTGTTAAATCATGTGTTTTGCATGGATTTGAAGCTAACTCGTTTGTTTCCCTTGCATTTGAAGCTATATCACTTATATCGCAAGTATTTGAAGCTAAATCATTTGTTCCGCATGGATTAGAAGCTAAGCCTTCTACTTCGCATTGATTTGAAGCTAAATCGTTTGTTTCGCATGGATTTGGAGCTAATTCGTTTGTTTCTCCTGCATTTGAAGCTATATCACGAATCGAATGTATCTGATCCTAAGTCATTTGTTTCGCGTGGGTTTGAAGCTAAGCATTCTAGATCGCATTGATTTGCTGCTAAATCATGCGTTTCGCATGGATTTGAAGCTAACTCGTTTGTTTCGTCTGCATTTGAAGCTATATCACTTATATCGCAAGTATCTGAAGCTAAATCATTGGTTTCGCGTGGATTTGAAGGTTACTTGTTTCGCCTGCATTTGAAGCTATATCACTTGTATCGCATGTATCTGATGCAAAATCATTTGTGTCGCATGGATTTGAAGGTTACTTGGTTCGCCTGCATTTGAAGCTATATCACTTGTATCGCAAGTATTTGAAGAAAAATCATTTTTTTCGCATGGATTTGAAGCTAAACCTTCTACATCGCATTGATTTGCAGTTCAATCATGTCTTTCGCATGGATTTGAAGCTAACTCGTTTGTTTCGTCTGCATTTGAAGCTACGTCACTTATATCGCAAGTATCTGATGCTAAATTATTTGTGTCGCATGAATTTGAATCTAAACCCTGTGTTTCGCATGAATTTGAACCTACATCTTGCCTTTCGCATGCAATTGAAGCTTAATCATGTGTTTTGCTTGGATTTGAAGCTAACTCGTTTGTTTCGCCTTCATTTGAAGCTAAATGATGTATATCACGAGTATTTTAAGATAAACCATTTGATTCGGATGGATTTGTAGCTAATCTTCTACTTCGCATTGATTAGAAGCAAAATTATGTCTTTCGCATGGACCTCAAGTTTAGCCTTCTACTTCGCATTGATTCGAAGCAAAATTATGTCTTTCGCATGGACTTCAAGCTTAGCCTTCTACATCGCATTGATTTGATACTAGATCATGTGTTTCGCTAAGATTTGAAGCTAACTCGTTTGTGTCGCCTGCATTTGAAGCTAAATCATGTATATCACAAGTATTTGAAGCTAAACCATTTGTTTCGCATGGATTTGAAGATAAGCCTTCTACTTCGCATTGATTTGAAGCTAAATCATGTCTATCGCATGGATTTGAAACTAACTCGTTTGTTTCGCCTGCATTTGAAGCTGAATCATGTATATCACAAGTATTTGAAGCTAAACCATTTGATTCGTATGGATTTGTAGCTAAATCTTCTACTTCGCATTGATTTGAAGCTACATCATGTGTTTCGCTTGTATTTGAAACTATCTCGTTTGTTTCGACTGCATTTGAAGCAATATCAATTGTATCGCAAGTATCTGAACCTAAATCATTTGCTTCGCATGGATTAAAAGCTAAACCTTCTACATCGCAATGATTTGCATCTAAATCATGTGTTTCGCATGTAAGTGAAGCTAAACCTTCTACATAGCATTGATTTGAAGCTTACTCATATGTTTTGCATGGATTTGAAGCTAGCTCGTTAGTTGCGCCAGCAGTTGAAGCTATATCAGTTATATCGCAAGTGTCTGAAGCTAAATCATTTGTTTCGCATGGATTTTAAGCTAAACCTTCTACATCGCATAGATTTGCACCTAAATCATGTGTTTCCACATGGATTTGAAGCTAACTCGTCCATTTCGCCTGCATTTGAAGCTATATCACCTATATCGCAAGGATTTGAAGCTAAATCATTTGTTTCGAATGGATTTGAAACTAAGCCTTCTACATCGCATTGATTTGAAGCTTAATCATGTGTATCGCATGGATTTTGAACCTAAACCTTCTAGATCGCATTGATTTGCTGCGAAACCATGTGTTTCCCATGGATTTGAAACTATCTCTCTTGTTGCGCATGCTGATGAACCTAAATAACGTATATCACAAGTATTTGTAGCTAAAGCATTTGTTCCGTATGGATTTGAAGCTATTCCTTCTACTTGGAATTGATTTGTAGTTACATCATTTGTTTCGCATGGATTTGAAGCTAACTCGTTTGTTTCGCATGCAGTTGCAGATATATCAATTATATCACAAGTGTTTGAAGCTCAATCATTTGTTTCGCATAGATATGAAGCTAAACCTTGTACATCGCATTGATTTGATGCTAAACTCTGTGTACCGCATGGATTTGAAGCTAAACCTTCTACATCGCATTGATTTGCAGCTACATCATGTGTTTCGAATGGATTTTTAAGCTAACTCGTTTGTTTCGTTTGCATTTGATGCTATATCACATTTATCGCAAGTATCTGAAACTAAATCATTTGTGTCACATTGATTTGAAGTTAAACCTTCTACATCGCATTGATGGGAAGCTAAACCGTCAACATCGCATTGATTTGAAGCTAAATCATTTGTTTCGCATGGATTTGAAGCTAACTCGTTTGTTTCCCCTGCATTTGAATCCATATCACTTTTACCGCAAGTATCTGAAGCTAAACCATTTGCGTCGCATTGATTTGAAGTTAAACCTTCTACATCGCATTGATGTGAAGCTAAACCGTCTACATCGCATAGATTTGAAGCTAAATCATTTGTTTCCCATGGATTTGAAGCTAACTCGTTTGTTTCGTTTGCATTTGAAGCTATATCACATTTATCGCAAGTATCTGAAACTAAATCATTTGTGTCACATTGATTTGAAGTTAAACCTTCTACATCGCATTGATGGGAAGCTAAACCGTCAACATCGCATTGATTTGAAGCTAAACCGTCTACATCGCATAGATTTGAAGCTAAATCATTTGTTTCCCATGGATTTGAAGCTAACTCGTTTGTTTCCCCTGCATTTGAAGCTATATCACTTATATCGCAAGTATCTGACGCTAAATCATTGGTTTCGCATGGCTTTGAAGCAAAAATTCTACATCACATAGATTTGAAGCTAGCTCGTTTGATTCATCTGCATTTGAAGCTATATCACTTAAATCGCAAGTATTTGAAGAAAAATCATGTGTTTGGCATGGATTTGAAGCTAACTCGTTAGTTGCGCCTGCATTTGAAGCTATATCAGTTATATCGCAGGTATCTGAAGCTAAATCATTTGTTTCGCTTGGATTTGAAGCTATACCTTCTACATCGCATTCATTTGCAGCTAAATCATGTGTTTCGCATGGATTTGAAGCTACCTCGTCAGTTTCGCCTGCATTTGAAGCTATGTCACTTATATCGCAAGTATCTGACGCTAAATCATTGGTTTCGCATGGCTTTGAAGCAAAAATTCTACATCGCATAGATTTGAAGCTAGCTCGTTTGCTTCATCTGCATTTGAAGCTATATCACTTATATCGCAAGTATTTGAAGAAAAATCATGTTTTTCGCTTGGATTTGAAGCTAGCTCGTGTGTTTCACCTGCATTTGAAGCTATTTCCGCTATAACACAGGTATTTGAAGGTAACCCATTTATTACTCATGGATTTGAAGCTAAGCCTTCTACTTCGCATTGATTTGAAGCTAAATAATATGTTTCTCATGGGTTTGTAGCTACCTCGTTTGTTTCGCCCGCATTGGAAGATATATCATTTATATCGCCAGCATTTCAAGATATATCATTTGTGTCGCATGGATTTGAAGCTAATCGTTCTACTTCGCATTGATTTGAAGCTAAAGCAAGTGTTTCGCATGAATTTGAACCTAGCTCTTGTCTTTCGCATGCATTCGAAGCTTAATCATGTGTTTTGCATGTATTTGAAGCTAACTCGTTTGTTTCGCCTGCATTTGAAGCTATATCATTTATATCGCAAGTATCTGAACCTAAATCACTTGCTTCGCTTTGACTTGAAGCTAAACCTTCTACATCGCATTGATTTGCAGCTAAATCATGAGTTTCGCATGGATTTGAAGCTAACTCTTTCGTTTCGCCTGCATTTGATGCTATATCACTCATATAGCAAGTATCTGATGCTAAATCATTTGATTCTCATGGATTTGAATCTAAACCTTCTACATCGCATTGATTTGCAGCTACATCATGTGTTTCGAATGGATTTTGAAGCTAACTCGTTTGTTTCGTTTGCATTTGAAGCTATATCACAGTTATCGCAAGTATCTGAAACTAAATCATTTCTGTCACATTGATTTGAAGTTAAACCTTCTACATCGCATTGATGTGAAGCTAAACCGTCCACATCGCATTGATTTGAAGCTAAATCATTTGTTTCGCATGGATTTGAAGCTAACTCGTTTGTTTCCCCTGCATTTGAATCTATATCACTTTTACCGCAAGTATCTGAAGCTAAACCATTTGCGTCGCATTGATTTGAAGTTAAACCTTCTACATCGCATTGATGTGAAGCTAAACCGTCTACATCGCATTGATTTGAAGCTAAATCATTTGTTTCCCATGGATTTGAAGCTAACTCGTTTGTTTCCCCTGCATTTGAATCCATATCACTTTTACCGCAAGTATCTGAAGCTAAACCATCTGCGTCGCATTGATTTGAAGTTAAACCTTCTACATCGCATTGATGTGAAGCTAAACCGTCGACATCGCATAGATTTGAAGCTAAATCATTTGTTTCCCATGGATTTGAAGCTAACTCGTTTGTTTCCCCTGCATTTGAAGCTATATCACTTATATCGCAAGTATCTGACGCTAAATCATTGGTTTCGCATGGCATTGAAGCAAAAATTCTACATCGCATAGATTTGAAGCTAGCTCGTTTGATTCATCTGCATTTGAAGCTATATCACTTAAATCGCAAGTATTTGAAGAAAAATCATGTGTTTGGCATGGATTTGAAGCTAACTCGTTTGTTTCGCCAGCATTTGAAGCTAAATCATGTATATCACAATTATTTGAATCTAAACCATTTGATTCGCATGTATTTGAAACTAAGCATTCTACTTCGCATTGATTTGAAGCTAAATCATGTGTTTCGCATGGATTTGAAGCTAACTCTTTTGTTTCGCATGCAGTTGAAGTTAAATCATGTATAAAACAAGAATTTGAAGCTAAACTATTTGTTTCGCATTGATTTGAAGCTAAACAATGTGTTTCGAATGAATTTGAAGATAAATCATGTGTTTCGCATGGATTTGAAGCTAACTCGTTTGTTTCGCATGCAGTTGAAGCTATATCACATATATCGCAAGTATCTGAAGCTAAATCATTGGTTTCGCATGGATTTGAAGCTAAACCTTCGACATGGCATTGATTTGCTGTTAAATCATGTGTTTTGCATGGATTTGAAGCTAACTCGTTTGTTTCCCTTGCATTTGAAGCTATATCACTTATATCGCAAGTATTTGAAGCTAAATCATTTGTTCCGCATGGATTAGAAGCTAAGCCTTCTACTTCGCATTGATTTGAAGCTAAATCGTTTGTTTCGCATGGATTTGGAGCTAATTCGTTTGTTTCTCCTGCATTTGAAGCTATATCACGAATCGAATGTATCTGAACCTAAGTCATTTGTTTCGCGTGGGTTTGAAGCTAAGCATTCTAGATCGCATTGATTTGCTGCTAAATCATGCGTTTCGCATGGATTTGAAGCTAACTCGTTTGTTTCGTCTGCATTTGAAGCTATATCACTTATATCGCAAGTATCTGAAGCTAAATCATTGGTTTCGCGTGGATTTGAAGGTTACTTGTTTCGCCTGCATTTGAAGCTATATCACTTGTATCGCATGTATCTGATGCAAAATCATTTGTGTCGCATGGATTTGAAGGTTACTTGGTTCGCCTGCATTTGAAGCTATATCACTTGTATCGCAAGTATTTGAAGAAAAATCATTTTTTTCGCATGGATTTGAAGCTAAACCTTCTACATCGCATTGATTTGCAGTTCAATCATGTCTTTCGCATGGATTTGAAGCTAACTCGTTTGTTTCGTCTGCATTTGAAGCTACGTCACTTATATCGCAAGTATCTGATGCTAAATTATTTGTGTCGCATGAATTTGAATCTAAACCCTGTGTTTCGCATGAATTTGAACCTACATCTTGCCTTTCGCATGCAATTGAAGCTTAATCATGTGTTTTGCTTGGATTTGAAGCTAACTCGTTTGTTTCGCCTTCATTTGAAGCTAAATGATGTATATCACGAGTATTTTAAGATAAACCATTTGATTCGGATGGATTTGTAGCTAATCTTCTACTTCGCATTGATTAGAAGCAAAATTATGTCTTTCACATGGACCTCAAGTTTAGCCTTCTACTTCGCATTGATTCGAAGCAAAATTATGTCTTTCGCATGGACTTCAAGCTTAGCCTTCTACATCGCATTGATTTGATACTAGATCATGTGTTTCGCTAAGATTTGAAGCTAACTCGTTTGTGTCGCCTGCATTTGAAGCTAAATCATGTATATCACAAGTATTTGAAGCTAAACCATTTGTTTCGCATGGATTTGAAGATAAGCCTTCTACTTCGCATTGATTTGAAGCTAAATCATGTCTATCGCATGGATTTGAAACTAACTCGTTTGTTTCGCCTGCATTTGAAGCTGAATCATGTATATCACAAGTATTTGAAGCTAAACCATTTGATTCGTATGGATTTGTAGCTAAATCTTCTACTTCGCATTGATTTGAAGCTACATCATGTGTTTCGCTTGTATTTGAAACTATCTCGTTTGTTTCGACTGCATTTGAAGCAATATCAATTGTATCGCAAGTATCTGAACCTAAATCATTTGCTTCGCATGGATTAAAAGCTAAACCTTCTACATCGCAATGATTTGCATCTAAATCATGTGTTTCGCATGTAAGTGAAGCTAAACCTTCTACATAGCATTGATTTGAAGCTTACTCATATGTTTTGCATGGATTTGAAGCTAGCTCGTTAGTTGCGCCAGCAGTTGAAGCTATATCAGTTATATCGCAAGTGTCTGAAGCTAAATCATTTGTTTCGCATGGATTTTAAGCTAAACCTTCTACATCGCATAGATTTGCACCTAAATCATGTGTTTCCACATGGATTTGAAGCTAACTCGTCCATTTCGCCTGCATTTGAAGCTATATCACCTATATCGCAAGGATTTGAAGCTAAATCATTTGTTTCGAATGGATTTGAAACTAAGCCTTCTACATCGCATTGATTTGAAGCTTAATCATGTGTATCGCATGGATTTTGAACCTAAACCTTCTAGATCGCATTGATTTGCTGCGAAACCATGTGTTTCCCATGGATTTGAAACTATCTCTCTTGTTGCGCATGCTGATGAACCTAAATAACGTATATCACAAGTATTTGTAGCTAAAGCATTTGTTCCGTATGGATTTGAAGCTATTCCTTCTACTTGGAATTGATTTGTAGTTACATCATTTGTTTCGCATGGATTTGAAGCTAACTCGTTTGTTTCGCATGCAGTTGCAGATATATCAATTATATCACAAGTGTTTGAAGCTCAATCATTTGTTTCGCATAGATATGAAGCTAAACCTTGTACATCGCATTGATTTGATGCTAAACTCTGTGTACCGCATGGATTTGAAGCGAAACCTTCTACATCGCATTGATTTGCAGCTACATCATGTGTTTCGAATGGATTTTTAAGCTAACTCGTTTGTTTCGTTTGCATTTGATGCTATATCACATTTATCGCAAGTATCTGAAACTAAATCATTTGTGTCACATTGATTTGAAGTTAAACCTTCTACATCGCATTGATGGGAAGCTAAACCGTCAACATCGCATTGATTTGAAGCTAAATCATTTGTTTCGCATGGATTTGAAGCTAACTCGTTTGTTTCCCCTGCATTTGAATCCATATCACTTTTACCGCAAGTATCTGAAGCTAAACCATTTGCGTCGCATTGATTTGAAGTTAAACCTTCTACATCGCATTGATGTGAAGCTAAACCGTCTACATCGCATAGATTTGAAGCTAAATCATTTGTTTCCCATGGATTTGAAGCTAACTCGTTTGTTTCGTTTGCATTTGAAGCTATATCACATTTATCGCAAGTATCTGAAACTAAATCATTTGTGTCACATTGATTTGAAGTTAAACCTTCTACATCGCATTGATGGGAAGCTAAACCGTCAACATCGCATTGATTTGAAGCTAAACCGTCTACATCGCATAGATTTGAAGCTAAATCATTTGTTTCCCATGGATTTGAAGCTAACTCGTTTGTTTCCCCTGCATTTGAAGCTATATCACTTATATCGCAAGTATCTGACGCTAAATCATTGGTTTCGCATGGCTTTGAAGCAAAAATTCTACATCACATAGATTTGAAGCTAGCTCGTTTGATTCATCTGCATTTGAAGCTATATCACTTAAATCGCAAGTATTTGAAGAAAAATCATGTGTTTCGCATGGATTTGGAGCTAATTCGTTTGTTTCTCCTGCATTTGAAGCTATATCACGAATCGAATGTATCTGATCCTAAGTCATTTGTTTCGCGTGGGTTTGAAGCTAAGCATTCTAGATCGCATTGATTTGCTGCTAAATCATGCGTTTCGCATGGATTTGAAGCTAACTCGTTTGTTTCGTCTGCATTTGAAGCTATATCACTTATATCGCAAGTATCTGAAGCTAAATCATTGGTTTCGCGTGGATTTGAAGGTTACTTGTTTCGCCTGCATTTGAAGCTATATCACTTGTATCGCATGTATCTGATGCAAAATCATTTGTGTCGCATGGATTTGAAGGTTACTTGGTTCGCCTGCATTTGAAGCTATATCACTTGTATCGCAAGTATTTGAAGAAAAATCATTTTTTTCGCATGGATTTGAAGCTAAACCTTCTACATCGCATTGATTTGCAGTTCAATCATGTCTTTCGCATGGATTTGAAGCTAACTCGTTTGTTTCGTCTGCATTTGAAGCTACGTCACTTATATCGCAAGTATCTGATGCTAAATTATTTGTGTCGCATGAATTTGAATCTAAACCCTGTGTTTCGCATGAATTTGAACCTACATCTTGCCTTTCGCATGCAATTGAAGCTTAATCATGTGTTTTGCTTGGATTTGAAGCTAACTCGTTTGTTTCGCCTTCATTTGAAGCTAAATGATGTATATCACGAGTATTTTAAGATAAACCATTTGATTCGGATGGATTTGTAGCTAATCTTCTACTTCGCATTGATTAGAAGCAAAATTATGTCTTTCACATGGACCTCAAGTTTAGCCTTCTACTTCGCATTGATTCGAAGCAAAATTATGTCTTTCGCATGGACTTCAAGCTTAGCCTTCTACATCGCATTGATTTGATACTAGATCATGTGTTTCGCTAAGATTTGAAGCTAACTCGTTTGTGTCGCCTGCATTTGAAGCTAAATCATGTATATCACAAGTATTTGAAGCTAAACCATTTGTTTCGCATGGATTTGAAGATAAGCCTTCTACTTCGCATTGATTTGAAGCTAAATCATGTCTATCGCATGGATTTGAAACTAACTCGTTTGTTTCGCCTGCATTTGAAGCTGAATCATGTATATCACAAGTATTTGAAGCTAAACCATTTGATTCGTATGGATTTGTAGCTAAATCTTCTACTTCGCATTGATTTGAAGCTACATCATGTGTTTCGCTTGTATTTGAAACTATCTCGTTTGTTTCGACTGCATTTGAAGCAATATCAATTGTATCGCAAGTATCTGAACCTAAATCATTTGCTTCGCATGGATTAAAAGCTAAACCTTCTACATCGCAATGATTTGCATCTAAATCATGTGTTTCGCATGTAAGTGAAGCTAAACCTTCTACATAGCATTGATTTGAAGCTTACTCATATGTTTTGCATGGATTTGAAGCTAGCTCGTTAGTTGCGCCAGCAGTTGAAGCTATATCAGTTATATCGCAAGTGTCTGAAGCTAAATCATTTGTTTCGCATGGATTTTAAGCTAAACCTTCTACATCGCATAGATTTGCACCTAAATCATGTGTTTCCACATGGATTTGAAGCTAACTCGTCCATTTCGCCTGCATTTGAAGCTATATCACCTATATCGCAAGGATTTGAAGCTAAATCATTTGTTTCGAATGGATTTGAAACTAAGCCTTCTACATCGCATTGATTTGAAGCTTAATCATGTGTATCGCATGGATTTTGAACCTAAACCTTCTAGATCGCATTGATTTGCTGCGAAACCATGTGTTTCCCATGGATTTGAAACTATCTCTCTTGTTGCGCATGCTGATGAACCTAAATAACGTATATCACAAGTATTTGTAGCTAAAGCATTTGTTCCGTATGGATTTGAAGCTATTCCTTCTACTTGGAATTGATTTGTAGTTACATCATTTGTTTCGCATGGATTTGAAGCTAACTCGTTTGTTTCGCATGCAGTTGCAGATATATCAATTATATCACAAGTGTTTGAAGCTCAATCATTTGTTTCGCATAGATATGAAGCTAAACCTTGTACATCGCATTGATTTGATGCTAAACTCTGTGTACCGCATGGATTTGAAGCGAAACCTTCTACATCGCATTGATTTGCAGCTACATCATGTGTTTCGAATGGATTTTTAAGCTAACTCGTTTGTTTCGTTTGCATTTGATGCTATATCACATTTATCGCAAGTATCTGAAACTAAATCATTTGTGTCACATTGATTTGAAGTTAAACCTTCTACATCGCATTGATGGGAAGCTAAACCGTCAACATCGCATTGATTTGAAGCTAAATCATTTGTTTCGCATGGATTTGAAGCTAACTCGTTTGTTTCCCCTGCATTTGAATCCATATCACTTTTACCGCAAGTATCTGAAGCTAAACCATTTGCGTCGCATTGATTTGAAGTTAAACCTTCTACATCGCATTGATGTGAAGCTAAACCGTCTACATCGCATAGATTTGAAGCTAAATCATTTGTTTCCCATGGATTTGAAGCTAACTCGTTTGTTTCGTTTGCATTTGAAGCTATATCACATTTATCGCAAGTATCTGAAACTAAATCATTTGTGTCACATTGATTTGAAGTTAAACCTTCTACATCGCATTGATGGGAAGCTAAACCGTCAACATCGCATTGATTTGAAGCTAAACCGTCTACATCGCATAGATTTGAAGCTAAATCATTTGTTTCCCATGGATTTGAAGCTAACTCGTTTGTTTCCCCTGCATTTGAAGCTATATCACTTATATCGCAAGTATCTGACGCTAAATCATTGGTTTCGCATGGCTTTGAAGCAAAAATTCTACATCACATAGATTTGAAGCTAGCTCGTTTGATTCATCTGCATTTGAAGCTATATCACTTAAATCGCAAGTATTTGAAGAAAAATCATGTGTTTGGCATGGATTTGAAGCTAACTCGTTAGTTGCGCCTGCATTTGAAGCTATATCAGTTATATCGCAGGTATCTGAAGCTAAATCATTTGTTTCGCTTGGATTTGAAGCTATACCTTCTACATCGCATTCATTTGCAGCTAAATCATGTGTTTCGCATGGATTTGAAGCTACCTCGTCAGTTTCGTCTGCATTTGAAGCTATGTCACTTATATCGCAAGTATCTGACGCTAAATCATTGGTTTCGCATGGCTTTGAAGCAAAAATTCTACATCGCATAGATTTGAAGCTAGCTCGTTTGCTTCATCTGCATTTGAAGCTATATCACTTATATCGCAAGTATTTGAAGAAAAATCATGTTTTTCGCTTGGATTTGAAGCTAGCTCGTGTGTTTCACCTGCATTTGAAGCTATTTCCGCTATAACACAGGTATTTGAAGGTAACCCATTTATTACTCATGGATTTGAAGCTAAGCCTTCTACTTCGCATTGATTTGAAGCTAAATAATATGTTTCTCATGGGTTTGTAGCTACCTCGTTTGTTTCGCCCGCATTGGAAGATATATCATTTATATCGCCAGCATTTCAAGATATATCATTTGTGTCGCATGGATTTGAAGCTAATCGTTCTACTTCGCATTGATTTGAAGCTAAAGCAAGTGTTTCGCATGAATTTGAACCTAGATCTTGTCTTTCGCATGCATTCGAAGCTTAATCATGTGTTTTGCATGTATTTGAAGCTAACTCGTTTGTTTCGCCTGCATTTGAAGCTATATCATTTATATCGCAAGTATCTGAACCTAAATCACTTGCTTCGCTTTGACTTGAAGCTAAACCTTCTACATCGCATTGATTTGCAGCTAAATCATGAGTTTCGCATGGATTTGAAGCTAACTCTTTCGTTTCGCCTGCATTTGATGCTATATCACTCATATAGCAAGTATCTGATGCTAAATCATTTGATTCTCATGGATTTGAATCTAAACCTTCTACATCGCATTGATTTGCAGCTACATCATGTGTTTCGAATGGATTTTGAAGCTAACTCGTTTGTTTCGTTTGCATTTGAAGCTATATCACAGTTATCGCAAGTATCTGAAACTAAATCATTTCTGTCACATTGATTTGAAGTTAAACCTTCTACATCGCATTGATGTGAAGCTAAACCGTCCACATCGCATTGATTTGAAGCTAAATCATTTGTTTCGCATGGATTTGAAGCTAACTCGTTTGTTTCCCCTGCATTTGAATCTATATCACTTTTACCGCAAGTATCTGAAGCTAAACCATTTGCGTCGCATTGATTTGAAGTTAAACCTTCTACATCGCATTGATGTGAAGCTAAACCGTCTACATCGCATTGATTTGAAGCTAAATCATTTGTTTCCCATGGATTTGAAGCTAACTCGTTTGTTTCCCCTGCATTTGAATCCATATCACTTTTACCGCAAGTATCTGAAGCTAAACCATTTGCGTCGCATTGATTTGAAGTTAAACCTTCTACATCGCATTGATGTGAAGCTAAACCGTCGACATCGCATAGATTTGAAGCTAAATCATTTGTTTCCCATGGATTTGAAGCTAACTCGTTTGTTTCCCCTGCATTTGAAGCTATATCACTTATATCGCAAGTATCTGACGCTAAATCATTGGTTTCGCATGGCATTGAAGCAAAAATTCTACATCGCATAGATTTGAAGCTAGCTCGTTTGATTCATCTGCATTTGAAGCTATATCACTTAAATCGCAAGTATTTGAAGAAAAATCATGTGTTTGGCATGGATTTGAAGCTAACTCGTTTGTTTCGCCAGCATTTGAAGCTAAATCATGTATATCACAATTATTTGAATCTAAATCATTTGCTTCGCATTGATTTGTAGATAAGCCTTCTACTTCGCATTGATTTGAAGCTAAATCATGTGTTCCGCATGGATTTGAAGATAACTCGTTTGTTTCGCATGCAGTTGAAGCTATATCACTTATATCACAAGTATTTGAAGCTAAACCAATAGTTTCTCATGGATTTGAAGCTAAGCCTTCTAGTTGGCATTGATTTGAAGCTGAATCATTTCTTTCGCTTGAATTTGAAGCTAACACGTTTGTTTCACATGCAGTTGAAGCTAAATCATGTATATCACAAGTACTTATATCTAAACCATATGTTTCGCATGAATTTGAAGATAAGCGTACCAGTTCGCAATGAATTGTAGCTAAATCATGTGTTCCGCATGGTTTGAAGCTAAATCATGTTTGTCACACGTATTTGAAGCTTAACCATTTGATTCGCATGGATTTGAAGCTAAGCCTTCAACTTCGCTTTGATATGAAGCTAAATCATTTGGTTCGCAAGAATATGAAGCTAACCCATGTGTTTCATATGAATTTGTAGCTAAATCAGGGGTTTCGCATGGATTTGAAGCTAACTCGTTTGTTTCATATGCTGTTGATGCTAAATCATGTATATCACAAGTATTTGAAGCTATAGCATTTGATTCGCATGGATTTGAAGCTAAGCCTTCTACTTCGCATTGATTTGAAGCTGAATCCTGTGTTTCGCTTGAATTCGTATCTAACACGTTTGTTTCACATGAAGTTGAAGCTAAATCATGTATATCACAAGTATTTGAAGCTAAAGCATTTGTCTCGCATGGGTTTGAAACTAAGCCTGCTACTTCGCATTGATTTAAAGCTGAATCTTGTGATCCGCATGGATTTGAAGCTAACTCGTTTGTTTCGCATGCGATTGAAGCTAAATCATGCATATCTCAAGTATTTGAAGCTGAACCATTTATTTCGCATTGATTTGAAGCTAAGGCTTTTACTTCGCATTGATTTGAAGTTAAATCATGTGTTTCCCTTGGGTGTGACGCTAAATCGTTTATTCCGCATGCAGCTGAATCTAAATCATGTATATCACAAGTATTTGAAGCTAAACCATTTGACTCGCATTGATTTGAAGCTAAGACTTCTACGTCGCATTGATTTGAAGCTAAATCATGTGTTTCGCATGCAGTTGAAGCTATATCATGTTTATCATAAGTATTTGAAGCCGCACCATTTGTTTCGCATGAATATTAAGCTAAACCATGCGTTTCGAAAGAATTTGAATATAAATCATGTGCTTCGTATGGATTTGAAGGTAACTCGTTTGCTTCGCATGCAGTTGAAGCTAAATCATGCATATCACAAGTATTTGAAGCTGAACCATTTGTTTCGCATAAATAGTAAGCTAATCCAAGTGTTTCGAATTAATTTGAAGCTGAATCATGTGTTTCGCTTGGATTGGAAGCTAACTCGTTTGTTTCGCAAGCAGTTAAAGCTATATCATGTTTATCACAAGTATTTGAAGCAGAACCATTTGTTTCGAATGAATTTGAAGCTGAATCATGTGTTTCGCTTGGATTTGATGTTAACTCGTTTGTTTCGCATGCAGTTGAAGCTAAGTCATGTATATCACAAGTATTTGAAGCAGAAACATTTTTTCGCATGAATATTAAGCTAAACGATGAGTTTCGTCTGAATTTTTAGCTAAATCATGAGTTTCTCGTGGATTTGAAGCTAACTCGTTTGTTTCGCCTGCGTTTGAACCTATATCACTTATATTCGCAAGTATTTTAAGCTAAACCATTCGTTTCGCATGGTTTTGAAGCTAAGCCTTCTCCTTCGCTTTGATTTGAAACTAAATCTTGTTTAACCCAAGTATCTGAATCTAAGCCATCTGTTTCGCAAGAATATGAAGCTATGAATCTAATCCATGTGATTCGCATTGATTTGCAGCTAAATCATGTGTTTCGCTTCGATTTGAAGCTATCTCGTTTGTTTCGCTTGCCGTTGAAACTAAGTCATGTATTTCACAAGTATTTAAAGATAAACCATTTGTTTCGCCTGCATTTGAAGCTAAATCATGTATATCACAAGTATTTGAAGCAGAACCATTTGTTTCGCATGAATATTAAGCTAAACCATGTGTTTCGAAAGAATTTGAAACTAAATCATGTGTTTCGTATGGATTTGAAGGTAACTCGTTTGCTTCGCATGCAGTTGAAGCTAAATCATGCATATCACAAGTATTTGAAGCTAAACCATTTGTTTCGCATGGATTTGAAGCCAAGCCTTCTACTTCGCATTGATTTGATGCTAAACCATGTGTTTCGCATGAATTTGAAGTTGAATCATGTGTTTTGCATGGATTTGAAGCTAACTCGATTGTTTGGCCAGCATTTGCAGCTAAATCGTGTATATCACAAGTATTTCAAGCTAAACCATTTGATTCGTATGGATTTGTAGCTAAATATTCTACTTAGCATTGATTTGAACAAAATTATGTCTTGCGCATGGACTTGAAGCTATGCCTTCTACTTTGCATTGATTTGAAGCTAGATCATGTGATTGGCTTGGATTTGAAGCTAACTCGGTTGTTTCGCCTGCGTTTGAAGCTAAATTTATGTAAATGACGAGTATTTGATGCTAAACCATTTGTTTCGGATAGATTTGAAGGTAAGTCTTCTACTTCGCATTGATTTGATGCTAAATCATGTGTTTCGGTAGGTTTGGAAGCTAACTCGTTTGTTTCGCATGCAGTTGAAGCTATATCATGTTTATCACAAGTATTTGAAGCAGAACCATTTGTTTCGCATGAATATTAAGCTAAACCATGTGTTTCGAAAGAATTTGAAACTAAATCATGTGTTTCGTATGGATTTGAAGGTAACTCGTTTGCTTCGCATGCAGTTGAAGCTAAATCATGCATATCACAAGTATTTGAAGCTGAACCATTTGTTTCGCATGAATAGTAAGCTAATCCATGTGTTTCGAATGAATTTGAAGCTGAATCATGTGTTTCGCTTGGATTGGAAGCTAACTCGTTTGTTTCGCATGCAGTTGAAGCTAAGTCATGTATATCACAAGTATTTGAAGCTGAAACATTTTTTCGCATGAATATTAAGCTAAACGATGTGTTTCGTCTGAATTTGAAGCTAAATCATGAGTTTCGCGTGGATTTGAAGCTAACTCGTTTGTTTCGCCTGCATTTGAACCTATATCACTTATATTCGCAAGTATTTGAAGCTAAACCATTTGATTCGAATTGATTTGAAGCTAAGACTTCCACGTCGCATTGATTTGAAGCTAAATCATGTGTTTGGCATGGATTTGAAGCCAACTCGTTCGTTTCGTCTGCATTTGAAGCTATTTCATTTATATCGTAAGTATTTGAAGCTTAATCATGTGTTTCGCTTGGATTTGAAGCTAAGCCTTCTACTTCGCATCAATTTGAAGCTAAATCATGTGTTTGGCATGGATTTGAAGCTAACTCGTTTGTTTCGCCAGCATTTGAAGCTAAATCGTGTATATCACAAGTATTTGAAGCTAAACCATTTGTTTCGCATGGATTTGAAGCTAAGCCTTCAAATTCGTATTGATTTGACGCTAAATCGTGTGTTTCGCTTGGAGTTGGAGCTATCTCGTTTGTTTCGGCTGCAGTTGAAGCTATGTCATGTATATCAAAAGTATTTGAAGCTGAACCATTTTTTTCGCACGAATATTAAGCTAATCCATGTGTTGCGAATGAATTTGAAGCTCAATCATGTGTTTCGTATGGATTTGAAGCTAACACGTTTGTTTCGCCTGCATTTGAAGCTAAATCGTGTATATCACAAGTATTTGAAGCTAAACCATTTGTTTCGCATGGATTTGAAGCTAAGCCTTCAAATTCGCATTGATTTGACGCTAAATCATGTATTTCGCTTAGAGTTGTAGCTATCTCGTTTGTTTCGGCTTCAGTTGAAGCTAAGTCATGTATATCACAAGTATTTGAAGCTGAACCATTTTCTTCGCATGAATATTATGCTAATCCATGTGTTTCGAATGAATATGTATTAAAATCATGTGTTTCGCATGGATTAGAAGCAAACTCGTTTGTTTCGCCCTGTATTTGAAGCTAAATCATGTATATCACATGTATTTGAAGCTAAACCATTTGTTTCGCCTGGATTCGAAGATAAGCCTTCTACTTTGCATTGATTTGAAGCTAAATCATGTGTATCACATGGATTTGAAGCTAACTCGTTTGTTTCGCCTGCATTTGGAGCTGAATCATGTATATCACAAGTATTTGAAGCTAAACCATTTTATTTGTATGGATATGTTGCTAAATCTTCTATTTCGCATTGATTTGAAGCAAAATTATGTCTTTCGCATGGACATGAAGCTAAGCCTTCTACTTCGCATTGATATGAACAAAATCATGTGTTTCGCTTGGATTTGAAGCTAAGCCTTCTACTTCGCATTGATTTGAAGCTAGATCATGTGTTTCGCTTGGATTTGAAGCTACTTCGTTTGTTTCGCCTGCATTTAAGCTAAATCATGTATATCACGAGTATTTCAAGCTAAACCATTTGTTTCGGACGGATTTGAAGCTAAGCCTTCTACTTTGCTTTGATTTGAAGCAAAATCATGTGTTTCACATGGATTTGAATCTAAGCCTTCTACTTCGCATTGATTTGAGGCTACATCATGTGATTCGCTTGGATTTGAAGATAACTCGTTTGTTCCGCATGTAGTTAAAGCTAAATCATATATAAAACAAGTATTTGACGCTAAACTATTCGTGTCGCATGGATTTGAAACAATGCCAACTGCTTCGCATTGATTTGAAGCTGAATCATGCGTTTCGCTTGAATTTGAAGATAACACGTTTGTTTCGCATGCAGTTGAAGCTAAATCATGAATATCACAAGTATTTGAAGCTAAACCATTTGATTCGCATGAATAATAAGGTGAACCATGTGTAACGAATGAATTTGAGGCTAAATCATGTGTTTCGAATGGATTTGAAGCTAACTCGTTTGTTTCGCATGCAGTTGAAGCTAAATCATGTATAAAACAGGAATTTGAAGCTAAACTATTTGTTTCGCATGGATTTGAAGCTGAACAATGTGTTTCGAATGAAATTGAAGCTAAATCATGTGTTTCGCACGGATTTGAAGCTAACTCGTTTGTTTTGCCTGCAGTTGAAGCTGAATCATGTATATCACGAGTATTTCAAGCTAAACCATTTGTTTCGGATGGATTTGAAGCTAACTCGTTTGTTTTGCCTGCATTTGAAGCTAAATCATTTATATCACAAGTATTTGAATCTAAACCATTTGATTCGCATGTATTTGAAACTAAGCATTCTACTTCGCATTGATTTGAAGCTAAATCATGTGTTTCGCATGGATTTGAAGCTAACTCTTTTGTTTCGCATGCAGTTGAAGTTAAATCATGTATAAAACAAGAATTTGAAGCTAAACTATTTGTTTCGCATTGATTTGAAGCTAAACAATGTGTTTCGAATGAATTTGAAGATAAATCATGTGTTTCGCATGGATTTGAAGCTAACTCGTTTGTTTCGCATGCAGTTGAAGCTATATCACATATATCGCAAGTATCTGAAGCTAAATCATTGGTTTCGCATGGATTTGAAGCTAAACCTTCGACATCGCATTGATTTGCTGTTAAATCATGTGTTTTCCATGGATTTGAAGCTAACTCGTTTGTTTCCCTTGCATTTGAAGCTATATCACTTATATCGCAAGTATTTGAAGCTAAATCATTTGTTCCGCATGGATTAGAAGCTAAGCCTTCTACTTCGCATTGATTTGAAGCTAAATCGTTTGTTTCGCATGGATTTGGAGCTAACTCGTTTGTTTCTCCTGCATTTGAAGCTATATCACGAATCGAATGTATCTGATCCTAAATCATTTGTTTCGCGTGGGTTTGAAGCTAAGCATTCTAGATCGCATTGATTTGCTGCTAAATCATGCGTTTCGCATGGATTTGAAGCTAACTCGTTTGTTTCGTCTGCATTTGAAGCTATATCACTTATATCGCAAGTATCTGAAGCTAAATCATTGGTTTCGCGTGGATTTGAAGGTTACTTGTTTCGCCTGCATTTGAAGCTATATCACTTGTATCGCATGTATCTGATGCAAAATCATTTGTGTCGCATGGATTTGAAGGTTACTTGGTTCGCCTGCATTTGAAGCTATATCACTTGTATCGCAAGTATTTGAAGAAAAATCATTTTTTTCGCATGGATTTGAAGCTAAACCTTCTACATCGCATTGATTTGCAGTTCAATCATGTCTTTCGCATGGATTTGAAGCTAACTCGTTTGTTTCGTCTGCATTTGAAGCTACGTCACTTATATCGCAAGTATCTGATGCTAAATTATTTGTGTCGCATGAATTTGAATCTAAACCCTGTGTTTCGCATGAATTTGAACCTACATCTTGCCTTTCGCATGCAATTGAAGCTTAATCATGTGTTTTGCTTGGATTTGAAGCTAACTCGTTTGTTTCGCCTTCATTTGAAGCTAAATGATGTATATCACGAGTATTTTAAGATAAACCATTTGATTCGGATGGATTTGTAGCTAATCTTCTACTTCGCATTGATTAGAAGCAAAATTATGTCTTTCGCATGGACCTCAAGTTTAGCCTTCTACTTCGCATTGATTCGAAGCAAAATTATGTCTTTCGCATGGACTTCAAGCTTAGCCTTCTACATCGCATTGATTTGATACTAGATCATGTGTTTCGCTAAGATTTGAAGCTAACTCGTTTGTGTCGCCTGCATTTGAAGCTAAATCATGTATATCACAAGTATTTGAAGCTAAACCATTTGTTTCGCATGGATTTGAAGATAAGCCTTCTACTTCGCATTGATTTGAAGCTAAATCATGTCTATCGCATGGATTTGAAACTAACTCGTTTGTTTCGCCTGCATTTGAAGCTGAATCATGTATATCACAAGTATTTGAAGCTAAACCATTTGATTCGTATGGATTTGTAGCTAAATCTTCTACTTCGCATTGATTTGAAGCTACATCATGTGTTTCGCTTGTATTTGAAACTATCTCGTTTGTTTCGACTGCATTTGAAGCAATATCAATTGTATCGCAAGTATCTGAACCTAAATCATTTGCTTCGCATGGATTAAAAGCTAAACCTTCTACATCGCAATGATTTGCATCTAAATCATGTGTTTCGCATGTAAGTGAAGCTAAACCTTCTACATAGCATAGATTTGAAGCTTACTCATATGTTTTGCATGGATTTGAAGCTAGCTCGTTAGTTGCGCCAGCAGTTGAAGCTATATCAGTTATATCGCAAGTGTCTGAAGCTAAATCATTTGTTTCGCATGGATTTTAAGCTAAACCTTCTACATCGCATAGATTTGCACCTAAATCATGTGTTTCCACATGGATTTGAAGCTAACTCGTCCATTTCGCCTGCATTTGAAGCTATATCACCTATATCGCAAGGATTTGAAGCTAAATCATTTGTTTCGAATGGATTTGAAACTAAGCCTTCTACATCGCATTGATTTGAAGCTTAATCATGTGTATCGCATGGATTTTGAACCTAAACCTTCTAGATCGCATTGATTTGCTGCGAAACCATGTGTTTCCCATGGATTTGAAACTATCTCTCTTGTTGCGCATGCTGATGAACCTAAATAACGTATATCACAAGTATTTGTAGCTAAAGCATTTGTTCCGTATGGATTTGAAGCTATTCCTTCTACTTGGAATTGATTTGTAGTTACATCATTTGTTTCGCATGGATTTGAAGCTAACTCGTTTGTTTCGCATGCAGTTGCAGATATATCAATTATATCACAAGTGTTTGAAGCTCAATCATTTGTTTCGCATAGATATGAAGCTAAACCTTGTACATCGCATTGATTTGATGCTAAACTCTGTGTACCGCATGGATTTGAAGCTAAATCTTCTACATCGCATTGATTTGCAGCTACATCATGTGTTTCGAATGGATTTTTAAGCTAACTCGTTTGTTTCGTTTGCATTTGATGCTATATCACTTTTACCGCAAGTATCTGAAGCTAAACCATTTGCGTCGCATTGATTTGAAGTTAAACCTTCTACATCGCATTGATGTGAAGCTAAACCGTCTACATCGCATTGATTTGAAGCTAAATCATTTGTTTCCCATGGATTTGAAGCTAACTCGTTTGTTTCGCATGGATTTGACGCTATACCTTCTACATCGCATTGATTTGCAGCTAAATCATGTGATTCTCTTGGATTTGATACTATCTCGTTTGTTTCGATTGCATTTGAAGCTATGTCACTTATATCGCAAGTATCTGACGCTAAATCATTGGTTTCGCATGGCTTTGAAGCATAAATTCTACATCGCATAGATTTGAAGCTACCTCGTTTGATTCATCTGCATTTGAAGCTATATCACTTAAATCGCAAGTATTTGAAGAAAAATCATGTGTTTGGCATGGATTTGAAGCTAACTCGTTAGTTGCGCCTGCATTTGAAGCTATATCAGTTATATCGCAAGTATCTGAAGCTAAATCATTTGTTTCGCATGGATTTGAAGCTATACCTTCTACATCGCATTGATTTGCAGCTAAATCATGTGTTTCGAATGGATTTTGAAGCTAACTCGTTTGATTCGTCTTCATTTGAAGATATTTCAACTATATTCCAAGTGTTTGAAGCTCAATCATTTGTTTCGCATAGATATGAAGCTAAACCTTCTACATCGCATTGATTTGATGCTAAACCTTGTGTACCGCATGAATTTGAAGCTAAACCTTCTACATCGCATTGATTTGCAGCTAAATCATGTGTTTTGCATGGATTTGAATCTAACTCTTTTGTTGCGCATGCTGATGAATCTAAATAACGTATATCACAAGTATTTGTAAAAAAACCATTTGTTCCGTATGGATTTGAAGCTATTCCTTCTACTTCGAATTGATTTGTAGCTACATCATTTGTTTCGCATGCATTTGAAGCTAACTCGTTTGTTTCGCATGCAGTTGCATCTATATCACCTATATCCCAAGCGTTTGAAGCTCAATCATTTGTTTCGCATAGATTTGAAGGTAAACCTTCTACATCGTATTAATTTGATGCTAAACCTTGTGTACCGCATGGATTTGAAGCTAAACCTTCTACATCGCATTGATTTGAACCTAAATCATTTGTATCGCATGGATTTGAAGCTCAACCTTCTAAAGCGCATTTATTTGCAGCTAAATCATGTGATTCTCTTGTATTTGATACTATCTCGTTCGTTGCGATTGCATTTGAAGCTATATCAGTTATATCGCAAGTATCCGAATCTAAATCATTTGTTTCGCATGGATTTGACGCTATACCTTCTACATCGCATTGATTTGCAGCTAAATCATGTGTTTCGAATGGATTTTGAAGCTAACTCGTTTGATTCGTCTGCATTTGAAGCTATATCACCTATATCCCAAGTGTTGAAGCTCAATCATTTGTTTCGCATAGATATGAAGCTAAACCTTCTACATCGCATTGATTTGATGCTCAACCTTGTGAACCGCATGGATTTCGATCTAAACCTTCTGCATCGCATTGATTTGAAGCTTAATCATGTGTTTCGCAAGGATATGAAGCTAACTCGTTTGTTTCGTCTGCATTTGAAGCTATATCACTTATATCGCAAGTATCTGAAGCTAAATCATTTGTGTCGCATGGATTTGAAGCTAAACCTTCTACATCGCATTGATTTGCAGCAAAATCATGTGTTTTGCATGGATTTGAAGCTAACTCGTTTGTTTCGTCTGCATTTGAAGCTATATCACGTATATCCCAAGTGCTTGAAGCTAAATCTTTTGTTTCGCGTTCATTTGAATCTAAATCTTCTACATCGCATTGATTTGCAGCTGAATCATGTGTTTCGCATGGATTTGAAGCTAACTCGTTCGTTTCGCCTGCATTTGATTCTGTATCACTCATATCGCAAGTATCTGATGCTAAATCATTTGTTTCTCATGGATTTGAATCTAAACCTTCTACATCGCATTGATTTGCAGGTAAATCATGTGTTTCGAATGGATTTTTGAAGCTAACTCGTTTGATTCGTCTGCAATTGAAGCTATATTACTTATATACCAAGTGTTTGAATCTAAATCATTTGTTTCGCATGGATTTGAAGCTAAACCTTCTACATCGGATTGATTTGAAACAAAATCATTTGTTTCGCGTGGATTTGAAGCTCAACCTTCTAAAGCACATTTATTTGCAGCTAAATCATGTGTTTCGAATGGATTTTGAAGCTTACTCGTTTGATTCGTCTGCATTTAATGCTATATCACCTATATCCCAAGTGTTTGAAGCTCAATCATTCGTTTCGCGTAGATATGAAGCTAAACCTTCTACATCGCATTGATTTGTTGCTAAACTTTGTGTACCGCATGGATTTAAATCTAAACCTGCTACATCGCATTGATTTGCAGCTCAGTCATGTGTTTCGAACGGATTTTGAAGCTAACTCGTTTGATTCGTCTGCATTTGAAGCTATATCACTTATATCCCAAGTGTCTGAAGCTAAATCATTTGTTTCGCATGGATTCGAAGCAAAACCTTCTACGTCGCATTGATTTGAAGCTAAATCATGTGTTTCGTTTGGATTTGAAGCTAACTCGTTTGTTTCCCCTGCATTTGAAGCTATATCTGTATATCGCAAGTATCTGATGCTAAATCATTTGTGTCGCATGGATTTGAAGCTAAGGCTTCTACTTCTCATCTATTTGAAGCTAAATGATGTGTATCGCATGAATTTTTGAAGCTAACTGGTTTGATTCGACTGTATTTGAAACTATATCACTTATATACCAATTGTTTGAAGCTGAATCATTTGTTTCGCAGGATTTGAAACAAAGCCTTCTACATCGCAATGATTTGAAGCTAAATCATGTGTTTCGCTTGGATTTGAAGCTAAACCTTCTACATCGCATTGATTTAGAGCCAAGTCATCTGTTTCGCAAGGATTTTAAAGCTAACTCGTTTGTTTCGTCTGCATTTGAAGCTATGTCACTCATATCCCAAGTATTTGAAGCTAAATCATTTGTTTCGCATGGATTTGACGCTATACCTTCTACATCGCATTGATTTGCAGCTAAATCATGTGTTTCGAATGGATTTTGAAGCTAACTCGTTTGATTCGTCTGCATTTGAAGCTAAAAACTTCTACATCGCACTGAGTTGAAGCTACATCATGTGTTTCGCTTGGATATGAAGCTAACTAGTTTGTTTCGTCTGCATTTGAAGCTATATCACTTATATCGCAAGTATCTGAAGCTAAATCATTTGTGTCGCATGGATTTGAAGCTAAACCTTCTACATCGCATTGATTTGCAGCAAAATCACGTGTTTTCGCATGGATTTGAAACTAACTCGGTGTGTGTTCGTCAGCATTTGAAGCTATATCACTTATATCGCAAGTATCTCAAGCTAAATCATTTGTGTCGAATGGATTTGAAGCTAAACTGCTACATAGCATTTATTTGAAGCTTAATCATGTGTTTTGCATGGATTTGAAGCTAACTCGTTTGTTTCGTCTGCATTTGAAGCTATATCACGTATATCCCAAGTGCTTGAAGCTAAATCTTATGGTTTCGCGTTGATTGAAGTTAAACCTTCTACATCGGCATTGATTTGGAGCTAATTCATGTGATTCGCTTGAATTTGAAGCTAACTTGTTGTTTCCACTGCATTTGAAGCTACGTCACATATATCGCACGTATCTGATGCTAAATCATTTGTTACACATGGATTTGAAGCTATACCTTCTACATCGCATTGATTTGCATCTAAATCTTGTGTTTCGCAAGGATATGAAGCTAACTCGTTTGTTTCGTCTTCAAATGAAGCTATATCACTTATATCGCAAGTATTTGAGGAAAAATCATGTGTTTTGCATGATTTGAAACTAGCTCGTTTGTTTCTCCTGCATTTGAAGCTATATCACTTATATCGCAAGTATCTGAAGCTAAATCATTTGTTTCGCATGGATTTGAAGCTAACTCGTGTTTGTTTTCATATGCTGTTGATGCTAAATCATGTATATCAGAAGTATTTGAAGCTATAGCATTTAATTCGCATGGATTTGAAGCTAAGCCTTCTACTTCGCATTGATTTGAAGCTGAATCCTGTGTTTCGCTTGAATTCGTATCTAACACGTTTGTTTCACATGAAGTTGAAGCTAAATCATGTATATCACAAGTATTTGAAGCTAAAGCAATTGTCTCGCATGGGTTGAAGCTAAGCCTGCTACTTCGCATTGATTTAAAGCTGAATCCTGTGATCTGCATGGATTTGAAGCTAACTCGTTTGTTTCGCATGCGATTGAAGCTAAATCATGCATATCTCAAGTATTTGAAGCTGAACCATTTGTTTCGCATTGATTTTAAGCTAAGGCTTTTACGTTCGCATTGACTTTGAAGTTAAATTATGTGTTTCCCTGGGTGTGACGCTAAATCGTTTATTCCGCATGCAGCTGAATCTAAATCATGTATATCACAAGTATTTGAAGCTAAACCATTTGACTCGCATTAGATTTGAAAATAAGCCTTCTACATCGCATTGATTTGAAGCTGAATCCTGTGATACGCATGGATTTGAAGATAACTCGTTTGTTTCGCATGCAGTTGAATTTATATCACTTATATCACAAGTATTTGAAGCTGAACCATTTGTTTCGCATGGATTTGAAGCTAAGCCTTCTACTTCGCATTGGTTTGAAGCTAAATCATGTGTTTCGCTTGGATTTGAAGACTAACACGCCTGTTTCACATGCTGTTGAAGCTAAATCATGTATACCACAAGTATTTGAAGCTGAACCATTTGTTTCGCATGAATATTAAGCTTAACCATGTGTTTCGAATGGAATTTGAAACTAAATCATGTGTTTCGAATGGATTTGAAGCTAACTCGCTTGTTTCGCCTGCATTTGAAGCTAAATCATGTATATCACAAATATTTGAAGCTAAACCATTTTTTTCGCATTGATTTGAAGCTAAGGCTTCTACTTCGCATTGATTTGAAGTTAAATCATGTGTTTTCCTTGGGTGTGACGCTAAGTCGTTTGTTCCGCATGCAGCTGAATCTAAATCATGTATATCACAAGTATTTGAAGCTAAACAAATTGACTCGCATTGATTTGAAGCTAAGACTTCTACGTCGCATTGATTTGAAGCTAAATCATGTGTTTGGTATCGATTTGAAGCTAACTCGTTTGTTTCGCCAGCATTTGAAGCTAAATCATGTATATCACAATTATTTGAATCTAAAGCATTTGCTTCGCATTGATTTGTAGATAAGCCTTCTACTTCGCATTGATTTGAAGCTAAATCATGTGTTCCGCATGGATTTGAAGATAACTCGTTGTTTCGCATGCAGTTGAAGCTATATCACTTATATCACAAGTATTTGAAGCTAAACCAATAGTTTCTCATGGATTTGAAGCTAAGCTTCTACTTGGCATTGATTTGAAGCTGAATCATTTCTTTCGCTTGAATTTGAAGCTAACACGTTTGTTTCACATGCAGTTGAAGCTAAATCATGTATATCACAAGTAACTTATATCTAAACCATATGTTTCGCATGAATTTGAAGATAAGCGTACCAGTTCGCATTGAAATTGTAGCTAAATCATGTGTTCCGCAATGGTTTGAAGCTAAATCGTATGTCACACGTATTTGAAGCTTAAACCATTTGTTTCGCATGAATATTAAGCTGAACCATGTGTTTCGACTGAATTTGAAGCTAAATCATGTGTTTTCGCATGGATTTGAAGCTAACTCGTTTGCTTCGCATTGCAGTTGAAGCTAAATCATGTATATCACAAATATTTCAAGCTAAACCATTTTTTTCGCATTGTATTTGAAGCTAAGGCTTCTACTTCGCATTGATTTGAAGTTAAATCATGTGTTTTCCATGGGTGTGACGCTAAATCGTTTGTTCCGCATGCAGCTGAATCTAAATCATGTATATCACAAGTATTTGAAGCTAAACAAATTGACTCGCATTGATTTGAAGCTAAGACTTCTACGTCGCATTGATTTGAAGCTAAATCATGTGTTTGGTATCAATTTGAAGCTAACTCGTTTGTTTCGCCAGCATTTGAAGCTAAATCATGTATATCACAATTATTTGAATCTAAAGCATTTGCTTCGCATTGATTTGTAGATAAGCCTTCTACTTCGCATTGATTTGAAGCTAAATCATGTGTTCCGCATGGATTTGAAGATAACTCGTTTGTTTCGCATGCAGTTGAAGCTATATCACTTATATCACAAGTATTTGAAGCTAAACCAATAGTTTCTCTTGGATTTGAAGGTAAGCCTTCTACTTGGCATTGATTTGAAGCTGAATCATTTCTTTCGCTTGAATTTGAAGCTAACACGTTTGTTTCACATGCAGTTGAAGCTAAATCATGTATATCACAAATACTTATATCTAAACCATATGTTTCGCATGAATTTGAAGATAAGCGTACCAGTTCGCATTGAATTGTAGCTAAATCATGTGTTCCGCATGGTTTGAAGCTAAATCATGTATGTCACACGTATTTGAAGCTTAACCATTTGTTTCGCATGAATATTAAGCTGAACCATGTGTTTCGACTGAATTTGAAGCTAAATCATGTGTTTCGCATGGATTTGAAGTTAACTCGTTTGTATCGCCTGCATTTGAAGCTAAATCATGTATATCACAAGTACTTGAAGCTAAACGATTTATTTCGCATGGATTCGAAGATAAGCCATCTACTTCGCATTGATTTGAAGCTAAATCATGTGTTGCGCATGGATATGAAGCTAAATCATGTATAAAACAAGTATTTGAAGCTAAATCATGTATAAAACAAGCATTTGAAGCTAAACCATTTGATTCGCATGGGTTTGAAGCTAAGCCTTCCACTTCGCTTTGATTTGAAGCTAAATCATGTGTTTCGCATGGATTTGAAGCTAACTCGTTTGCTTCGCATGCAGTTGAAGCTAAATCATGTATATCACAAGTATTTGAAGCTGGACCATTTATTTCGCATGGATTCGAAGATAAGCATTCCACTTCGCATTGATTTGAAGCTATATCATGTGGTTTGCATGGATTTGAGGATAAATCATGTGTTTCGCATGGATTAGAAGCTAACTCGTTTGTTTCGCATGCGATTGAAGCTAAATCATGCATATCTCAAGTATTTGAAGCTGAACCATTTGTTTCGCATGGATTTGAAGCTAAGCCTTCTACTTCGCATTGATTTGAAGCTAAATCATGTGTTTCGCTTGGATTTGAAGCTATCTCGTTTGTTTCGCATGCAGTTGAAGATAAATCATGTATATCACAAGTATTTGAAGCTGAACCATTTGATTCGCATGGATTTGAAGCTAAGCCTTCAACTTCGCTTTGATATGAAGCTAAATCATTTGGTTCGCATGGATTTGGAGCTAACTCGATTGTTTCGCGTGCATTTTTAATCTAAATCATGTATATCACAATTATTTGAATCTAAAGCATTTGCTTCCCATTGATTTGAAGATAAGCCTTCTACTTCGCATTGATTTGCAGCTAAATCATGTGTTTCGCGTGGATCTGAAGCTTACTCGTTTGTTTCCCCTGCATTTGAAGCTATATCATTTATATCGCAAGTATCTGATGCTAAATCATTTGTTTCGCATGGATTTGTCGCTAAGTCTTCTACATCGCATTGATTTGCAGCAAAATCATGTGTTTCGCTTTGATTTGAAGCTAACTCGTTTGTTTCCCTTGCATTTGAAGCTATATCACTTATATCGCAATTATCTGATGCTAAATCATTAGTTTCGCATGGATTTGAAGCAAAACCTTCTACATCGCATTGATTTGAACCTAAATCATGTGTTTCGCACGAATTTGAAGCTAATAGATGTGTTTCGCATCAATTTTAAGCTAAATCATGTGTTACGTATTGAATTGAAGCTAACTGGTTTGTTTCGGCAGCATTTGAAGCTATATAGCCTATATCCCAACTGTTTGAATCTCAATCATTTGTTTCGCATGGATTTGAAGCTAAACCTTCTACATCGCATAGATTTGAAGCTTGCACGTTTGTTCCGTCTGCATTTGAAACTATATCACTTATATCGCAAGTATCTGAAGCTAAATCATTTGTGTCGCATGGATTTGTAGCTAAACCTACTACATAGCATTGATTTGAAGCTCAATCATGTGTTTTGCATGGATTTGAAGCTAACTCGTTTGTTTCCCCTGCATTTGAAGCTATGTCACTTATATCGCGAGTATCTGATGCTAAATAATTTGTGTCGCGTGGATTTGAAGCAAATCCTTCTACATCGCATTGATTTGCAGCTAAATCATGTGTTTCGCACGAATTTGAAGCTAATAGATGTGTTTCGCATTAATTTTAAGCTAAATCGTGTGTTACGTATGGAATTGAAGTTAACTGGTCTGTTTCTCCTGCATTTGATGCTATATCACAAATCGAATGTACGTGAGCCTAAATAATTTGCTTCGCGTGGGTTTGAATCTAAGCATTCTACATCGCATTCATTTGCTGCTAAATCATGTGTATTGCACGGATTTGAAGCTAACTCGTTTGTTTCGCATGGATTTGAACCTAAACCTTCGACATCGCATTGATTTGCTGTTAAATCATGTGTTTTGCATGGATTTGAAGCTAACTCGTTTGTTTCCCTTGCATTTGAAGCTGTATCACTTATATCGCAATTATCTGATGCTAAATCATTAGTTTCGCATAGATTTGAAGCAAAACTTTCTACATCGCATTGATTTGCAGCTAAATCATGTGTTTCGCTTGGATTTGAAGCTAACTCGTTTGTTTCGCAAGCAGATGAAGCTATATCACATATATCGCAATTATCTGAAGCTAAATCATTGGTTTCGCATGGATTTGAAGCTAAACCTTCGACATCGCATTGATTTGCTGTTAAATCATGTGTTTTGCATGGACTTGAAGCTAACTCGTTTGTTTCGTCTGCATTTGAAGCTATATCACTAATATCGCAATTATCTGATGCTAAATCATTAGTTCCGCATTGATTTGAAACTAAATCATGTGTTCCGCATGGATTTGAAGCTAACTCGTTTGTTGCGCATGCAGTTGAATCTAAATAACGTATATCACAAGTATCTGAATCTAAAGTATTTGTTTGGCATGGATTTGAATCTAATCCACGTGTATCGCATGAGTTTTAAGCTAAATCATGTGTTCCGCGTGGATTTGAAGCTAACTCGGTTGTTTCGACTGCACTTGAAGCAATATTACTTATATCGCCACTATCAGAAGCTACATCATTTGTTTCGCATGGATTTGAAGCTAAACCTGCAACGTCGCATTGATTTGCAGCTAAATCGTGTGTTTTGCATGGATCTGAAGCTTACTCGTTTGTTTCCCCTGCATTTGAAGCTATATCATTTATATCGCACGTATCTGATGCTAAATCATTTGTTTCGCATGGATTTGTCGCTAAGTCTTCTACATCGCGTTGATTTGCAGCAAAATCATGTGTTTCGCTTTGATTTGAAGCTAACTCGTTTGTTTCCCTTGCATTTGAAGCTATATCACTTATATCGCAATTATCTGATGCTAAATCATTAGTTTCGCATGGATTTGAAGCAAAACCTTCTACATCGCATTGATTTGAACCTAAATCATGTGTTTCGCACGAATTTGAAGCTAATAGATGTGTTTCGCATCAATTTTAAGCTAAATCATGTGTTACGTATTGAATTGAAGCTAACTGGTTTGTTTCGGCAGCATTTGAAGCTATATAGCCTATATCCCAACTGTTTGAATCTCAATCATTTGTTTCGCATGGATTTGAAGCTAAACCTTCTACATCGCATTGATTTGCAGCTAAATCCTGTGTTTCGCATGGATTTGAAGCTTACTCGTCTGTTTCGTCTGCATTTGAAGCCATATCACTTATATCCCGAGTGTTTGAAGCTAAATGAGTTGTTCCGCATGGATTAGAAACTAAGCCTTCTACTTCGCATTGATTTGAAGCTAAATCCTTTGTTTCGCATGGATTTGGAGCTAACTCGTTTGTTTCTCCTGCATTTGAAGCTATATCACAAATCGAATGTATGTGACCCTAAATCTTTTATTTCGCGTGGGTTTGAAGCTAAGCATTCTACATCGCATAGATTTGAAGCTTGCTCGTTTGTTCCGTCTGCTTTTTAAACTATATCACTTATATCGCAAGTATCTGAAGCTAAATCATTTGTGTCGCATGGATTTGAAGCTAAACCTACTACATAGCATTGATTTGAAGCTCAATCATGTGTTTGGCATGGATTTGAAGCTAACTCGTTTGTTTCCCCTGCATTTGAAGCTATGTCACTTATATCGCGAGTAACTGATGCTAAATCACATGATTCGCATGGATTTGAAGCTAAACCTTCTACATCGCATTGATTTGCATCTAAATCATGTGTTTCGCATGGATTTGAAGCTAAGCATTCTACATCGTATAGATTTGAACCTTGCTCGTTTGTTCCGTCTGCATTTGAAACTATATCACTTATATCGCAAGTATCTGAAGCTAAATCATGTGTTTCGCATGGATTTGCTGCTAACTCGTTTCTTTCCCCTGCATTTGAAGCAATATCACTTATATCTCATGTATCTGATGCAAAATCATTTGCGTCGCATGGATTTGAAGCAAAACCTTCTACATCGCATTGATTTGTAGCTAAATCATGTGTTTCGCACGAATTTGAAGCTAATAGATGTGTTTCGCATTAATTTTAAGCTAAATCATGTGCTACGTATGGAATTGAAGTTAACTGGTCTGTTTCTCCTGCATTTTAAGCTATATCACAAATCGAATGTATGTGACCCTAAATAATTTGCTTCGCGTGGGTTTGAATCTAAGCATTCTACATCGCATTGATTTGCTGCTAAATCATGTGTTTCGCATGGATTTGAAGCTAACTCGTTTGATTCGTCTGCATTTGAAGCTATATCTCTTATATCCCAAGTGTTTGCAGCTCAATCATTTGTTTCGCATGGATTTGAAGCAAAATCTTCTAAATCGCATTGATTTGCAGCTATATCATGTGTTTCGCATGGATTTGGAGCTAACTCGTTTGTTTCTCCTGCATTTGAAGCTATATCACAAATCGAATGTATGTGACCCTAAATCTTTTATTTCGCGTGGGTTTGAAGCTAAGCATTCAACATCGCATTGATTTGCGGCTAAATCATGTGTTTTACATGGATTTGAAGCTAAGCATTCTACATCGCATAGATTTGAAGCTTGCTCGTTTGTTCCGTCTGCATTTGAAACTATATCACTTATATCGCAAGTATCTGAAGCTAAATCATTGGTTTCGCATGGATATGATGCTAAACCTTCTACATCGCATTGATTTGATGCTAAATCATGTGTTTGGCATGGAGTTGTAGCTAAACCTTCTACATCGCCTTGATTTGCTTCTAAATCATTTGTTTCGCACGGATTTGAAGCTAACTCGTTTGTTGCGCATGCAGATGGATCCAAATAACGTATATCCTAAGCATTTGTAGCTAAACCATCTGTTTCGTATGGATTTCAAGCTAATCCTTCTACTTCGAATTGATTTGTAGCTAAATCATGTGTATCGCATGGATTTGCAGCTAACTCGTTCGTTTCGTCTGCATTTGATGCTATATCACTTATATCGCAATTATCTGATGCTAAATCATTAGTTTCGCAAGGACTTGACGCTAAATCTTCTACATCGCATTGATTTGCAGCAAAATCATGTGTTTCGCTTGGATTCGAAGCTAACTCGTTTGTTTCGCATGCAGTTGAAGCTATATCACATATTTCGCACGTATCTGAAGCGAAATCATTGGTTTCGCATGGATTTGAGTCTAAACCTTCGACATCGCATTGATTTGCTGTTAAATCATGTGTTTTGCATGGATTTGAAGCTAACTCGTTTCTATCCCTTGCATTTGAAGCTATATCACTTATATCGCAATTATCTGATGCTAAATCATTAGTTTCGCATGGATTTGAAGCAAAACCTTCTACATCGCAATGATTTGCTGTTAAATCATGTGTTTCGCACGAATTTGAAGCTAATAGATGTGTTTCGCATTATTTTTAAGCTAAATCATGTGTTACGTATGGAATTGAAGCTAACTGGTTTGTTTCGCCAGCATTTGAAGCTATATAGCCTGTATCCCAACTGTTTGGAGGTCAATCATTTGTTTCGCATGGATTTGAAGCTAAACCTTCTACATCGCATTGATTTGCAGCTAAATTCTGCGTTTCGCATGGATTTGAAGCTTACTCCTCTGTTTCGTCTGCATTTGAAGCTATATCACTTACATCCCGAGTATTTGAAGCTAAATCAGTTGTTTCGCATGGATTTGAAGCTAAACCTTCGACATCGCATTGATTTGCTGTGAAATCATGTGTTTTGCATGGATTTGAAGCTAACTCGTTTGTTTCCCTTGCATTTGAAGCTATATCACTAATATCGCAATTATCTGATGCTAAATCATTAGTTTCGCATTGATTTGAAGCAAAACCTTCTACATCGCATTGATTTGCAGCAAAATCACGTGTTTCGCACGAATTTGAAGCTAATAGATGTGTTTCTCATTAATTTTAAGCTAAATCATGTGTTACGTATGGAATTGAAGCTAACTGGTTTGTTTCGCCTGCATTTGAAGCTATATCATTTATATCGCAAGTATCTGATGCTAAATCATTTGTTTCGCATGGATTTGTAGCTAAATCTTCTACATCGCATTGATTTGCAGCAAAATCATGTGTTTCGCTTTGATGTGAAGCTAACTCGTTTGTTTCCCTTGCATTTGAAGCTATATCACTTATATCGCAATTATCTGATGCTAAATCATTACTTTCGCATGGATTTGAAGCAAAACCTTCTACATCGCATTGATTTGAACCTAAATCATGTGTTTCGCACGAATTTGAAGCTAATAGATGTGTTTCGCATCAATTTTAAGCTAAATCATGTGTTACGTATTGAATTGAAGCTGACTGGTTTGTTTCGGCAGCATTTGAAGCTATATAGCCTATATCCCAAGTGTTTGCAGCTCAATCATTTGTTTCGCATGGATTTGAAGCTAAACCTTCATCGTCGCATGAATTTTAAACTCAATCATGTGTTCCGCATGGATTTGAAGCTAACTCGTTTGTTTCGTCTGCACTTGAAGCAATATCACATATATCGCTAGTATCTGAAGCAAAATCATTTGTTTCGCATGGATTTGAAGCTAAACCTTCATCGTAGCATTGATTTGCAGCTAAATCATGTGTTTCGCATGGATCTGAAGCTAACTAGTTTGTTTCGTCTGCATTTGAAGCTATGTCACTTATATCGCAAGTGTCTGAAGCTAAATCATTTGTGTCGCATGCATTTGAAGCTAAACTTGCCACACAGCATTGATTTGAAGCTTAATCATATGTTTTGCATGGTATTGAGGCTAACTCGTTTGTTTGCCCTGCATTTGAAGCTATATCACTTATATCGCAAGTATCTCAAGCTAAATCATTGGTTTCGAATGGATTTGAAGCTAAACATTCTACATCGCATTGATTTGCTTCTAAATCATGTGTTTCGCATGGATTTGCAGGTAACTCGTTCGTTTCACCTGCATTTGATGCTTTATCACTTATATCGCAAGTATCTGAAGCTAAATCATTTGTTTCGCATGGATTAGAAGCTAAACCTTCTAGATCGCATTGATTTGCAGCTAAATCATGTGTTTCGCAAGGATTTGAAGCTAACTCGTTTGTTTCGTCTGCATTTGAAACTGTATAATTTATATCGCAATGATTTGAAGCCAAATCATTTGTGTCGCATGGATTTGAAACTAAACCTTCTACATCGCATTGATTTGCATCTAAATCATGTGTTTCGCATGGATTTGAAGCTAAGCATTCTACATCGCATAGATTTGAACCTTGCTCGTTTGTTCCGTCTGCATTTGAAACTATATCACTTATATCGCAAGTATCTGAAGCTAAATCATGTGTTTCGCATGTATTTGCTGCTAACTCGTTTCTTTCCCCTGCATTTGAAGCAATATCACTTACATCGCATGTATCTGATGCAAAATCATTTGCGTCGCATGGATTTGAAGGTAACTTGTTTCGCCTGCATTTGAAGTTATATCACTTGTATCGCAAGTATTTGAAGAAAAATCATTTTTTTCGCACGGATTTGAAGCTAAACCTTCTACATCGCATTGATTTGCAGTTCAATCATTTGTTTCGCATGGATTTGAAGCTATGCCTTCTACTTCGCATTGATTTGAAGAAAAATCGTTTGTTAAGTTTGGATTTGAAGCTAACTCGATTGTTTCGCCTGCATTTAATGCTAGATCACTTATATCGCAATTATCTAAAGATAAATCATTTGTTTCTCATGTATTTGATGTTAAGCCTTCTACTTCGCGTTGATTTGAAACTAAATCATGTGTTTCGCATGGATTTGAAGCTAACTTGTTTGTTTCGCCTGCATTTGAAGCTAAATCATGTATATCACAAGTATTTGAAGCTAAACTATTTGTTTCACACGGATTCGAAGACAATCCTTCTACTTCGCATTGATTTGAAGCTAAATCATGTGTTTCGCATGGATTTGATGCTAACTCGTTTGTTTCGCATGCAGTTGAAGCTATATCACTTATATCACAAGTATTTGAAGCTAAACCATTTGTTACGCATGGATTCGAAGATGAGCCTTCTACTCACATTGATTTAAAGAAAAATCATGTGTTTCGTTTGGATTTGAAGCTAACTCGATTATTTCGCCTCCATTTGAAGCTAAATCATGCATATAACAAGTATTTGATGCTAAACCATTTGTTTCGCATGGATTTGAAGCTGAGCCTTCAAGTTCACTTTGATTTGAAGCTAAATCATGGATTTGAAGTCAACTCGCTTGTTTCGTCTGCATTTGAAGCTATTTCATTTACATCACAAGTATTTGAACCTTAATCATGTGTTTCGCTTGGATTTGAACCCAGCCTTCTACTTCGCATTGATTTGATGTTAAACCATGTGTTCTAATGTGTTTGAAGCTATATCATGTGTTTCGCTTGGATATGAAGCTAACTCGTTTGTGTAGCCTGCATTTGAAGTTAAATCATGTATATCACAAGTATTTGGAGCTAAACGATTTATTTCGCATGGATTCGAAGATAAGCCTTCTACTTCGCATTGATTTGAAACTAAATCATGTTTTTCGCATGGATTTGAAGCTAACTTGTTTGTTTCGCCTGCATTTGAAGCTAAATCATGTATATCACAAGTATTTGAAGCTAAACTATTTGTTTCGCACGGATTCGAAGACAATCCATCTACTTCGCATTGAATTGAAGCGAAATCATGTGTTTCGCAATGGATTTGAAGCTAACTCGTTTGTTTCGCAGGCAGTTGAAGCTATATCACTTATATCACAAGTATTTGAAGCTAAACCGTTTGTTTCGCACGGATTCGAAGATAAACCTTTTACTTCGCATTGATTTGAAGATAAATCATGTGTTTCGCATGGATTTGAAGCTAACTCGTTTGTTTCGCCAGCATTTGAAGCAAAATCATGTATATCACAAGTATTTGAAGCTGAACCATTTGTTTGGCATCAATATTAAGATAACCATGTGTTGCGAATGAATTTGAAGCTAAATCATGTGTTTGGTATTGACTTGAAGATAACTCGTTTGTTTCGCCTGCATTTGGAGCTAAGTCATGTATATCACAAGTATTTGAAGCTATACAATTTGTTACGCATGGATTCGAAGATGAGCCTTCTACTTCGCATTGATTTTTAAGAAAAGTCATGTGTTACGTTTGGATTTGAAGCTAACTCGATTATTTCGCCTCCATTTGAAGCTAAATCATGCATATCACAAGTATATGATGCTAAACCATTTGCTTCGCATGGATTTGAAGCTAAGCCTTCAACTTTGCTTTGATTTGAAGCTAAATCATGTGTTTCGTTTGGATTTTAAGCTAACTCGTTTGTTTCGCCTGAATGTGAAGCTAAATCATGTATATCTCAAGTATTTGAAGCTGAACCATTTGTTTCGCATGTATTCGAAGATAAGTCTTCTACTTCGCGTTGACTTGAAGCTAAATCATGTGTTTCGCTTGGTTATGAAGCTAACTCGTTCGTTTCGCCTGCATTTGAAGCTGTATCATGTATATCATATGTATTTGGACAAGAACCATATGTTTCGCGTGAATATTAAGCTAAATCATGTTTTTCGAATGAATTTTAAGCTAAATCATGTGTTTCGCATCGATTTGAAACGAAATTGTTTGGTTCGCATGCAGTTGAACCTAAATCATGTATACCATAAGTATTTGAAGCTAAACCATTTTCTTCGCATGGACTCGAAGATATGTCTTCTACTTCGCATTGATTTGAACTAAATCATGTGTTTCGCATGGATTTGAAGCTAACTCGTTAGTTTCGCATGCAGTTGAAACTATATCACTTATATCACAAGTATTTGAAGCTAAACCATTTGTTTCGCATGTATTTGAAGATAAGCCTTCTATTTCGCATGAATTTGAAGCTAAATCTTGTGTTTAGTTTGGATTTGAAACTAACTCGATTGTTTCGGCTGCATTTGAAGCTAAGTCATGTATAACACAAGAATTTGAAGCTAAAGCATTTGATTCGCATGGATTTGAAGCTAAGCCTTCTACTTCGCATTGATTTGAAGCTAAGTCATGTGTTTCGCATGGATTTGAAGTCAACTCGTTTGTTTCGTCTGCATATGAAGCTATTTCATTTATATCGCAAGTATTTGAAGCTTAATCATGTGTTTCGCTTGGATTTGAAACCAAGCATTCCACTTCGCATTGATTTGATGCTAAACCATGTGATTCGCATGAATTTGAAGCTAAATCATGTGTTTGGCATGGATTTGAAGCTAACTCGTTAGTTTCGCATGCAGTTGAAACTATATCACTTAAATCACAAGTATTTGAAGCTAAACCATTTGTTTCGCATGTATTTGAAGATAAGCCTTCTATTTCGCATGAATTTGAAGCTAAATCTTGTGTTTAGTTTGGATTTGAAACTAACTCGATTGTTTCGGCTGCATTTGAAGCTAAGTCATGTATAACACAAGAATTTGAAGCTAAAGCATTTGATTCGCATGGATTTGAAGCTAAGCCTTCTACTTCGCATTGATTTGATGCTAAACCGTGTGATTCGCATGAATTTGAAGCTAAATCATGTGTTTGGCATGGATTTGAAGTTAACTCGTTTGTTTCGCCAGAATTTGAAGCTAAATCATTTATATCACAACTATTTGAAGCTCAACCATTTTTTTCGCATGAATATTAAGCTAATCCAAGTGTTTCGAATGAATTTGAAGCACAATCATGTGTTTCGCATGGATTTGAAGCAAACTCGTTTGTTTCGCATGTATTTGAAGCTAAATCATGTATATCACAAGTATTTGAAGCTAAACCATTTGTTTCGCATGGATTTGAAGCTAAATCATGTGTTTCGCTTGGATTTGAAGCTACTCGTATGTTTCGCATGGAGTTGAAACTAAATCATGTATATCACAAGTATTTGAAGCTGAACCAATTGTTCCGCATGTATATTAATCTAAACCATGTGTTTCGTATGAATAATAATCTAAACCATGTGATTCGCATCAATTTAAAGCTAAATCATGTGTTTCGCATGGTTTTGGAGCTAACTCGTTTGTTTTGAATCCAGTTGAAGCTAAATCATGTATATGACAAGTATTTGAACCTGAACCAATTGTTCCGCATGAATATTAATCTAAACCATGTGTTTCGCATGAATAATAATCTAAACCATGTGGTTCGCATCAATTTAAAGCTAAATCATGTGTTTCGCATGATTTTGAAGCTAACTCGTTTGTTTTGAATGCAGTTGAAGCTAAATCATGTTAATGACAAGTATTTGAAGTTAAACTATTTGATTCGCATGTATTTGAAGCTAAGCCTTCTACTTCGCATTGATTTGAATCTAAATCATGTGTTTCGCATGGATTTGAAGTTAACTTGTTTGTTTCGCCTGCATTTGAAGCTAAATCATGTATATCACAAGTATTTGAAGCTAAACTACTTGTTTCACACGGATTCGAAGACAATCCTTCTACTTCGCATTGATTTGAAGCTAAATCATGTGTTTCGCATGGATTTGAAGCTAACTCGTTTGTTTCGCATGCAGTTGAAGCTATATCAATTATATCACAAGTATTTGAAGCTAAACCATTTGTTACGCATGGATTCGAAGATGAGCCTTCTACTCACATTGATTTAAAGAAAAATCATGTGTTTCGTTTGGATTTGAAGCTAACTCGATTATTTCGCCTCCATTTGAAGCTAAATCATGCATATAACAAGTATTTGATGCTAAACCATTTGTTTCGCATGGATTTGAAGCTGAGCCTTCAAGTTCACTTTGATTTGAAGCTAAATCATGGATTTGAAGTCAACTCGCTTATTTCGTCTGCATTTGAAGCTATTTCATTTACATCGCAAGTATTTGAACCTTAATCATGTGTTTCGCTTGGATTTGAACCCAGCCTTCTACTTCGCATTGATTTGATGTTAAACCATGTGTTCTAATGTGTTTGAAGCTAAATCATGTGTTTCGCTTGTATATGAAGCTAACTCGTTTGTTTCGCAGGCAGTTGAAGCTATATCACTTATATCACAAGTATTTGAAGCTAAACCGTTTGTTTCGCACGGATTCGAAGATAAACCTTTTACTTCGCATTGATTTGAAGATAAATCATGTGTTTCGCATGGATTTGAAGCTAACTCGTTTGTTTCGCAGGCAGTTGAAGCTATATCACTTATATCACAAGTATTTGAAGCTAAACCGTTTGTTTCGCACGGATTCGAAGATAAACCTTTTACTTCGCATTGATTTGAAGATAAATCATGTGTTTCGCATGGATTTGAAGCTAACTCGTTTGTTTCGCAGGCAGTTGAAGCTATATCACTTATATCACAAGTATTTGAAGCTAAACCGTTTGTTTCGCACGGATTCGAAGATAAACCTTTTACTTCGCATTGATTTGAAGATAAATCATGTGTTTCGCATGGATTTGAAGCTAACTCGTTTGTTTCGCCAGCATTTGAAGCAAAATCATGTATATCACAAGTATTTGAAGCTGAACCATTTGTTTGGCATCAATATTAAGCTAAACCATGTGTTGCGAATGAATTTGAAGCTAAATCATGTGTTTGGCATTGATTTGAAGATAACTCGTTTGTTTCGCCTGCATTTGGAGCTAAGTCATGTATATCACAAGTATTTGAAGCTATACAATTTGTTACGCATGGATTCGAAGATGAGCCTTCTACTTCGCATTGATTTTTAAGAAAAGTCATGTGTTACGTTTGGATTTGAAGCTAACTCGATTATTTCGCCTCCATTTGAAGCTAAATCATGCATATCACAAGTATATGATGCTAAACCATTTGCTTCGCATGGATTTGAAGCTAAGCCTTCAACTTTGCTTTGATTTGAAGCTAAATCATGTGTTTCGTTTGGATTTTAAGCTAACTCGTTTGTTTCACGTGCAGTTGAAGCTAAATCATGTATATCACAAGTATTTCATGCTGAACCATTTGTTTCGCATGAATATTAAGCAAAACCATGTGCTTCGAACGAATTTGAAACTAAATCATGTGTTTCGCATGGGTTTAAAGCTAACTCGTTTGTTTCGCCTGAATGTGAAGCTAAATCATGTATATCTCAAGTATTTGAAGCTGAACCATTTGTTTCGCATGTATTCGAAGATAAGTCTTCTACTTCGCGTTGACTTGAAGCTAAATCATGTGTTTCGCATGGATTTGAAGATAACTCGTTCGTTTCGACTGCATTTGAAGCTGTATCATGTATATCATATGTATTTGGACCTGAACCATATGTTTCGCGTGAATATTAAGCTAAGTCATGTGTTTCGAATGAATTTTAAGCTAAATCATGTGTTTTGCATCGATTTGAAACGAACTTGTTTGTTTCGCATGCAGTTGAACCTAAATCATGTATACCATAAGTATTTGAAGCTAAACCATTTGCTTCGCATGGATTTGAAGATATGTCTTCTACTTCGCATTGATTTGAACTAAATCATGTGTTTCGCATGGATTTGAAGCTAACTCATTAGTTTCGCATGCAGTTGAAACTATATCACTTATATCACAAGTATTTGAAGCTAAACCATTTGTTTCGCATGGATTTGAAGATAAGCCGTCTACTTCGCATTGATTTGAAGCTGAATCATGTGTTTCGCATGAGTTTGAATCTAAATCATGTGTTTCGCTTGTATTTCAAGCTAACTCGTTTGTTTCGCGAGCATTTGATGCTGAATCATGTATATCACAAGTATTTGAAGCTAAACCATTTGATTCGCATGGATTTGTAGCTAATTCTTCTACATCGCATTGATTTGAAGCTAAATCATGTGTTTCGCTTGGATTTGAAGCTAACACGCCTGTTTCACATGCTGTTGAAGCTAAATCATGTATACCACGAGTATTTGAAGCTGAACCATTTGTTTCGCATGAATATTAAGCTTAACCATGTGTTTCGCATGAGTTTGAAGCTAAATCATGTGTTTCGCTTGATTATGAAGCTAACTCGTTCGTTTCGCCTGCATTTGAAGCTGTATCATGTATATCATATGTATTTGGACCTGAACCATATGATTCGCGTGAATATTAAGCTAAATCATGTTTTTCGAATGAATTTTAAGCTAAATCATGTGTTTCGCATCGATTTGAAACGAAATTGTTTGGTTCGCATGCAGTTGAACCTAAATCATGTATACCATAAGTATTTGAAGCTAAACCATTTGCTTCGCATGGATTTGAAGATATGTCTTCTACTTCGCATTGATTTGAACTAAATCATGTGTTTCGCATGGATTTGAAGCTAACTCATTAGTTTCGCATGCAGTTGAAACTATATCACTTATATCACAAGTATTTGAAGCTAAACCATTTGTTTCGCATGGATTTGAAGATAAGCCGTCTACTTCGCATTGATTTGAAGCTGAATCATGTGTTTCTCATGAGTTTGAAGCTAAATCATGTGTTTCGCTTGTATTTCAAGCTAACTCGTTTGTTTCGCGAGCATTTGATGCTGAATCATGTATATCACAAGTATTTGAAGCTAAACCATTTGATTCGCATGGATTTGTAGCTAATTCTTCTACATCGCATTGATTTGAAGCTAAATCATGTGTTTCGCTTGGATTTGAAGCTAACACGCCTCTTTCACATGCTGTTGAAGCTAAATCATGTATACCACGAGTATTTGAAGCTGAACCATTTGTTTCGCATGAATATTAAGCTTAACCATGTGTTTCGCATGAGTTTGAAGCTAAATCATGTGTTTCGCTTGGATTTGAAGCTAAACATTCTACATCGCATTTATTTGAAGCTAAATCATGTGAATCGCACGGATTTTGAAGCTAACTCGTCAGTTTCGTCTGCATTTGAAGCTATATCACTTATATCCCAAGTGTTTGAAGCTAATTCATTTGTTTCGCATGGATTTGAAGCTAAACCTTCTACATCGCAATGATTTGGAGCTAAATCATGTGTTTCGCTTGGATCTGAATCTAAACCTTCTACATCGCATTGATTTGAAGCTAAATCATGTGATTCGCTTGAATTTGAAGCTAACTCGTTTGTTTCCCTTGCATTTGAAGCTACGTCACATATATCGCAAGTATCTGATGCTAAATCATTTGTTTCGCATGGATTTGAAGCTAACTCGTTTGTTTCGTCTGCATTTGAAGCTATATCACATATATCCCAAGTGTTTGAAGCAGAATCATTTGTTTCGCATGGATTCGAAGCAAATCCTTCTACATCGCATTGATTTGAAGCTAAATCATGTGTTTCGCTTGGATTTGAAGCTAAACATTCTACATCGCATTTATTTGAAGCTAAATCATGTGAATCGCACGGATTTTGAAGCTAACTCGTCAGTTTCGTCTGCATTTGAAGCTATATCACTTATATCCCAAGTGTTTGAAGCTAATTCATTTGTTTCGCATGGATTTGAAGCTAAACCTTCTACATCGCAATGATTTGGAGCTAAATCATGTGTTTCGCTTGGATCTGAATCTAAACCTTCTACATCGCATTGATTTGAAGCTAAATCATGTGATTCGCTTGAATTTGAAGCTAACTCGTTTGTTTCCCTTGCATTTGAAGCTACGTCACATATATCGCAAGTATCTGATGCTAAATCATTTGTTTCGCATGGATTTGAAGCTGAGCCTTCAAGTTCACTTTGATTTGAAGCTAAATCATGGATTTGAAGTCAACTCGCTTATTTCGTCTGCATTTGAAGCTATTTCATTTACATCGCAAGTATTTGAACCTTAATCATGTGTTTCGCTTGGATTTGAACCCAGCCTTCTACTTCGCATTGATTTGATGTTAAACCATGTGTTCTAATGTGTTTGAAGCTAAATCATGTGTTTCGCTTGTATATGAAGCTAACTCGTTTGTTTCGCAGGCAGTTGAAGCTATATCACTTATATCACAAGTATTTGAAGCTAAACCGTTTGTTTCGCACGGATTCGAAGATAAACCTTTTACTTCGCATTGATTTCAAGATAAATCATGTGTTTCGCATGGATTTGAAGCTAACTCGTTTGTTTCGCAGGCAGTTGAAGCTATATCACTTATATCACAAGTATTTGAAGCTAAACCGTTTGTTTCGCACGGATTCGAAGATAAACCTTTTACTTCGCATTGATTTGAAGATAAATCATGTGTTTCGCATGGATTTGAAGCTAACTCGTTTGTTTCGCCAGCATTTGAAGCAAAATCATGTATATCACAAGTATTTGAAGCTGAACCATTTGTTTGGCATCAATATTAAGCTAAACCATGTGTTGCGAATGAATTTGAAGCTAAATCATGTGTTTGGCATTGATTTGAAGATAACTCGTTTGTTTCGCCTGCATTTGGAGCTAAGTCATGTATATCACAAGTATTTGAAGCTATACAATTTGTTACGCATGGATTCGAAGATGAGCCTTCTACTTCGCATTGATTTTTAAGAAAAGTCATGTGTTACGTTTGGATTTGAAGCTAACTCGATTATTTCGCCTCCATTTGAAGCTAAATCATGCATATCACAAGTATATGATGCTAAACCATTTGCTTCGCATGGATTTGAAGCTAAGCCTTCAACTTTGCTTTGATTTGAAGCTAAATCATGTGTTTCGTTTGGATTTTAAGCTAACTCGTTTGTTTCACGTGCAGTTGAAGCTAAATCATGTATATCACAAGTATTTCATGCTGAACCATTTGTTTCGCATGAATATTAAGCAAAACCATGTGCTTCGAACGAATTTGAAACTAAATCATGTGTTTCGCATGGGTTTAAAGCTAACTCGTTTGTTTCGCCTGAATGTGAAGCTAAATCATGTATATCTCAAGTATTTGAAGCTGAACCACTTGTTTCGCATGTATTCGAAGAAAAGTCTTCTACTTCGCGTTGACTTGAAGCTAAATCATGTGTTTCGCATGGATTTGAAGATAACTCGTTCGTTTCGACTGCATTTGAAGCTGTATCATGTATATCATATGTATTTGGACCTGAACCATATGTTTCGCGTGAATATTAAGCTAAGTCATGTGTTTCGAATGAATTTTAAGCTAAATCATGTGTTTCGCATCGATTTGAAACGTACTTGTTTGTTTCGCATGCAGTTGAACCTAAATCATGTATACCATAAGTATTTGAAGCTAAACCATTTGCTTCGCATGGATTTGAAGATATGTCTTCTACTTCGCATTGATTTGAACTAAATCATGTGTTTCGCATGGATTTGAAGCTAACTCATTAGTTTCGCATGCAGTTGAAACTATATCACTTATATCACAAGTATTTGAAGCTAAACCATTTGTTTCGCATGGATTTGAAGATAAGCCGTCTACTTCGCATTGATTTGAAGCTGAATCATGTGTTTCGCATGAGTTTGAAGCTAAATCATGTGTTTCGCTTGTATTTCAAGCTAACTCGTTTGTTTCGCGAGCATTTGATGCTGAATCATGTATATCACAAGTATTTGAAGCTAAACCATTTGATTCGCATGGATTTGTAGCTAATTCTTCTACATCGCATTGATTTGAAGCTAAATCATGTGTTTCGCTTGGATTTGAAGCTAACACGCCTCTTTCACATGCTGTTGAAGCTAAATCATGTATACCACGAGTATTTGAAGCTGAACCATTTGTTTCGCATGAATATTAAGCTTAACCATGTGTTTCGCATGAGTTTGAAGCTAAATCATGTGTTTCGCTTGGTTATGAAGCTAACTCGTTCGTTTCGCCTGCATTTGAAGCTGTATCATGTATATCATATGTATTTGGACAAGAACCATATGTTTCGCGTGAATATTAAGCTAAATCATGTTTTTCGAATGAATTTTAAGCTAAATCATGTGTTTCGCATCGATTTGAAACGAAATTGTTTGGTTCGCATGCAGTTGAACCTAAATCATGTATACCATAAGTATTTGAAGCTAAACCATTTTCTTCGCATGGATTCGAAGATATGTCTTCTACTTCGCATTGATTTGAACTAAATCATGTGTTTCGCATGGATTTGAAGCTAACTCGTTAGTTTCGCATGCAGTTGAAACTATATCACTTAAATCACAAGTATTTGAAGCTAAACCATTTGTTTCGCATGTATTTGAAGATAAGCCTTCTATTTCGCATGAATTTGAAGCTAAATCTTGTGTTTAGTTTGGATTTGAAACTAACTCGATTGTTTCGGCTGCATTTGAAGCTAAGTCATGTATAACACAAGAATTTGAAGCTAAAGCATTTGATTCGCATGGATTTGAAGCTAAGCCTTCTACTTCGCATTGATTTGAAGCTAAGTCATGTGTTTCGCATGGATTTGAAGTCAACTCGTTTGTTTCGTCTGCATATGAAGCTATTTCATTTATATCGCAAGTATTTGAAGCTTAATCATGTGTTTCTCTTGGATTTGAAACCAAGCATTCTACTTCGCATTGATTTGATGCTAAACCATGTGATTCGCATGAATTTGAAGCTAAATCATGTGTTTGGCACGGATTTGAAGTTAACTCGTTTGTTTCGCCAGAATTTGAAGCTAAATCATTTATATCACAACTATTTGAAGCTCAACCATTTTTTTCGCATGAATATTAAGCTAATCCAAGTGTTTCGAATGAATTTGAAGCACAATCATGTGTTTCGCATGGATTTGAAGCAAACTCGTTTGTTTCGCATGTATTTGAAGCTAAATCATGTATATCACAAGTATTTGAAGCTAAACCATTTGTTTCGCATGGATTTGAAGCTAAATCATGTGTTTCGCTTGGATTTGAAGCTACTCGTATGTTTCGCATGGAGTTGAAACTAAATCATGTATATCACAAGTATTTGAAGCTGAACCAATTGTTCCGCATGTATATTAATCTAAACCATGTGCTTCGAACGAATTTGAAACTAAATCATGTGTTTCGCATGGGTTTAAAGCTAACTTGTTTGTTTCGCCTGAATGTGAAGCTAAATCATGTATATCTCAAGTATTTGAAGCTGAACCACTTGTTTCGCATGTATTCGAAGATAAGTCTTCTACTTCGCGTTGACTTGAAGCTAAATCATGTGTTTCGCATGGATTTGAAGATAACTCGTTCGTTTCGACTGCATTTGAAGCTGTATCATGTATATCATATGTATTTGGACCTGAACCATATGTTTCGCGTGAATATTAAGCTAAGTCATGTGTTTCGAATGAATTTTAAGCTAAATCATGTGTTTCGCATCGATTTGAAACGAACTTGTTTGTTTCGCATGCAGTTGAACCTAAATCATGTATACCATAAGTATTTGAAGCTAAACCATTTGCTTCGCATGGATTTGAAGATATGTCTTCTACTTCGCATTGATTTGAACTAAATCATGTGTTTCGCATGGATTTGAAGCTAACTCATTAGTTTCGCATGCAGTTGAAACTATATCACTTATATCACAAGTATTTGAAGCTAAACCATTTGTTTCGCATGGATTTGAAGATAAGCCGTCTACTTCGCATTGATTTGAAGCTGAATCATGTGTTTCTCATGAGTTTGAAGCTAAATCATGTGTTTCGCTTGTATTTCAAGCTAACTCGTTTGTTTCGCGAGCATTTGATGCTGAATCACTTATATCACAAGTATTTGAAGCTAAACCATTTGATTCGTATGGATATGTTTCTAAATCTTCTACTTCGCATTGATTTGAAGCTGAATCCTGTGTTTCGCTTGAATTCGTATCTAACACGTTTGTTTCACATGAAGTTGAAGCTAAATCATGTATGTCACAAGTATTTGAAGCTAAAGCATTTGTCTCGCATGGGTTTGAAGCTAAGCCTGCTACTTCGCATTGATTTAAAGCTGAATCCTGTGATCCGCATGGATTTGAAGCCAACTCGTTTGTTTCGCATGCGATTGAAGCTAAATCATGCATATCTCAAGTATTTGAAGCTGAACCATTTGTTTCGCATTGATTTGAAGCTAAGGCTTTTACTTCGCATTAATTTGAAGTTAAATCATGTGTTTCCCTTGGGTGTGACGCTAAATCGTTTATTCCGCATGCAGCTGAATCTAAATCATGTATATCACAAGTATTTGAAGGTAAACCATTTGACTCGCATTGATTTGAAGCTAAGACTTCTACGTCGCATTGATTTGAAGCTAAATCATGTGTTCCGCATGGATTTGAAGATAACTGGTTTGTTTCGCATGCACTTGAAGCTATATCACTTATGTCGCAAGTATTTGAAGCTAAACCAATTGTTTCGCATGCATTTGAAGATAAGCATTCTACTTCGCATTCATTTGAAGCTGAATCATTTCTTTCGCTTGAATTTAAAGCTAACACGTTTGTTTCACATGCAGTTGAAGCTAAATCATGTATATCACTAGAATTTGAAGCTGAACCATTTGTTCTGCATGAATATTAAACTTAACCATGTGTTTGGCATGAGTTTGAAGCTAAATCATATGTTTCGCTAGAATTTGAAGCTAAGTCGTTTGTTTCTCACGTATTTGAAGCAAATCATTCTACTTCGCGTGGATTTGAAGCTAACTCGTTAGTTTGGCATGCAGTTGAAGCCAAATCAAGTTTATCACAAGTATCTGAAACTAAATCATTTGTTTCGCAAGAATATGAATCTAACCCATGTGTTTCATATGAATTTGAAGCTGAATCATTTCTTTCGCTTGAATTTGAAGCTAACACGTTTGTTTCACATGCAGTTGAAGGTAAATCATGTATATCACAAGTATTTGAAGCCAAAGCATTCGATTCGCATGGGTTTGAAGCTAAGCCTTCTACTTCGCATTGATTTGAAGCTAAATCATATGTATCGCATGGATTTGAAGCTAACTCGTTTCTTTCGCCTGCATTTGAAGCTAAATCATTTATATCACATGTATTTGAAGCTAAACCATTTGATTCGTATGGATTTGTAGCTAAATCTTCTACTTCGCATTGATTTGAACTAAATTATGTCTTTCGCATGGACTTGAAGCTAAGCCTTCTACTTCGCATTGATTTGAAGCTAGATCATGTGTTTCGCTTGGATTTGAAGCTAACTCGTTTGTGACTCCTGCATTTGAAGCTAAATCATGTATATTACGAGTATTTGAAGCTAAACCATTTGTTTCGCATGGATTTGAAGATAAGTCTTCTACTTCGCATTGATTTGATACTAGATCATGTGTTTCGCTAGGATTTGAAGCTAACTTGTTTGTTTCGCCTGCATTTGAAGCCAAATCATGTATATCACAAGTATTTGAAGCTAAACTAATTGTTTCGCACGGATTCGAAGACAATCCTTCTACTTCGCATTGATTTGAAGCTAAATCATGTGTTTCACACAGATTCGAAGCTAACTCGTTTGTTTCGCATGCGATTGAAGCTAAATCATGCATATCTCAAGTATTTGAAGCTGAACCATTTGTTTCGCATGGATTTGAAGCTAAGCCTTCTACTTCGCATTGATTCGAAGCTAAATCATGTGTTTCGCATGGATTTGAAGTTGAATCATGTGTTTTGCATGGATTTGAAGCTAACTCGATTGTTTGGCCAGCATTTGAAGCTAAATCGTGTATATCACAAGTATTTCAAGCTAAACCATTTGATTCGTATGGATTTGTAGCTAAATCTTCTACTTCGCATTGATTTGAACAAAATTATGTCTTGCGCATGGACTTGAAGCTATGCCTTCTACTTTGCATTGATTTGAAGCTAGATCATGTGATTGGCTTGGATTTGAAGCTAACTCGGTTGTTTCGCATGCAGTTGAAGCTATATCATGTTTATCACAAGTATTTGAAGCAGAACCATTTGTTTCGCATGAATATTAAGCTAAACCATGTGTTTCGAAAGAATTTGAAACTAAATCATGTGTTTCGTATGGATTTGAAGGTAACTCGTTTGCTTCGCATGCAGTTGAAGCTAAATCATGCATATCACAAGTATTTGAAGCTGAACCATTTGTTTCGCATGAATAGTAAGCTAATCCATGTGTTTCGAATGAATTTGAAGCTGAATCATGTGTTTCGCTTGGATTGGAAGCTAACTCGTTTGTTTCGCAAGCAGATAAAGCTATATCATGTTTATCATAAGTATTTGAAGCAGAACCATTTGTTTCGCATAAATATTAAGCTAAACCATGTGTTTCGAAAGAATTTGAATCTAAATCATGTGTTTCGTATGGATTTGAAGGTAACTCGTTTGTTCGCATGCAGTTGAAGCTAAATCATGCATATCACAAGTATTTGAAGCTGAACCATTTGTTTCGCATGAATAGTGAGCTAAACCATGTGTTTCGAATGAATTTGAAGCTGAATCATGTGTTTCGCTTGGATTTGAAGTTAACTCTTTTGTTTCGCATGCAGTTGAAGCTAAGTCATGTATATCACAAGTATTTGAAGCTGAAACATTTTTTCGCATGAATATTAAGCTAAACGATGTGTTTCGTCTGAATTTGAAGCTAAATCATGTGTTTGGCATGGATTTGAAGCCAACTCGTTCGTTTCGTCTGCATTTGAAGCTATTTCATTTATATCGTAAGTATTTGAAGCTTAATCATGTGTTTCGCTTGGATTTGAAGCCAAGCCTTCTACTTCGCATCAATTTGAAGCTAAATCATGTGTTTGGCATGGATTTGAAGCTAACTCGTTTGTTTCGCCAGCATTTGAAGCTAAATCGTGTATATCACAAGTATTTGAAGCTAAACCATTTGTTTCGCATGGATTTGAAGCTAAGCCTTCAAATTCGTATTGATTTGACGCTAAATCGTGTGTTTCGCTTGGAGTTGGAGCTATCTCGTTTGTTTCGGCTGCAGTTGAAGCTATGTCATGTATATCACAAGTATTTGAAGCTGAACCATTTTTTTCGCACGAATATTAAGCTAATCCATGTGTTGCGAATGAATTTGAAGCTCAATCATGTGTTTCGTATGGATTTGAAGCTAACACGTTTGTTTCGCCTGCATTTGAAGCTAAATCGTGTATATCACAAGTATTTGAAGCTAAACCATTTGTTTCGCATGGATTTGAAGCTAAGCCTTCAAATTCGCATTGATTTGACGCTAAATCATGTATTTCGCTTGGAGTTGTAGCTATCTCGTTTGTTTCGGCTTCAGTTGAAGCTAAGTCATGTATATCACAAGTATTTGAAGCTGAACCATTTTTTTCGCATGAATATTATGCTAATCCATGTGTTTCGAATGAATATGTATTAAAATCATGTGTTTCGCATGGATTAGAAGCAAACTCGTTTGTTTCGCCCTGTATTTGATGCTAAATCATGTATATCACATGTATTTGAAGCTAAACCATTTGTTTCGCCTGGATTCGAAGATAAGCCTTCTACTTCGCATTGATTTGAAGCTAAATCATGTGTATCACATGGATTTGAAGCTAACTCGTTTGTTTCGCCTGCATTTGGAGCTGAATCATGTATATCACAAGTATTTGAAGCTAAACCATTTGATTTGTATGGATATGTTGCTAAATCTTCTATTTCGCATTGATTTGAAGCAAAATTATGTCTTTCGCATGTACTTGAAGCTAAGACTTCTACTTCGCATTGATATGAACAAAATCATGTGTTTCGCTTGGATTTGAAGCTACTTCGTTTGTTTCGCCTGCATTTGAAGCTAAATCATGTATATCACGAGTATTTCAAGCTAAACCATTTGTTTCGGACGGATTTGAAGCTAAGCCTTCTACTTTGCATTGATTTGAAGCAAAATCATGTGTTTCGCATGGATTTGAATATAAGCCTTCTAGTTCGCATTGATTTGAAGCAAAATCATGTGTTTCGCTTGGATTTGAAGCTAACTCGTTTGTTTCGCCTGCATTTGAATCTGAATCACTTATATCACAAGTATTTGAAGCTAAACCATTTGATTCGTATGGATATGTTTCTAAATCTTCTACTTCGCATTGATTTGAAGCAAAATTATGTCTTTCGCAAGGACTTGAAGATAAGCCTACTACTTCGCATTGATTTGAAGCTAAAGCATATGTATCGCAAGGATTTGAAGCTAACTCGTTTGTTTCGCATTCAGTTGAAGCTATATCACTAAGATTCGCAAGTATTTGAAGTTAAACCATTTGTTTCGCATGGATTTGTAGATAAGCCTTCTAGTTCGCATTGTTTTGAAGTTAACTCGATTGTTTCTCCTGCATTTGAAGCTATATCACTTACATCGCAATTATCTGAAGATAAATCATTTGTTTCTCATGTATTTGTAGCTAAGCCTTCTACTTCTCATTGATTTGGAACTAGATCATTTGTTTCGCTAGGATTTGAAGCTAACTCGTTTGTTTCGCCTGCATTTGAAGCTAAATCATGTATATCACAAGTATTTGAAGCTAAACAATTTGTTTCGCATGGATTTGAAGATAAGCCTTCTACTTCGCATTAATTTGAAGCTAAATCATGTGTATCGCATGGATTTGAAGCTAACTCGTTTGTTTCGCCTGCATTTGAAGCTGAATCATGTATATCACAAGTATTTGAAGCTAAACCATTTGATTCGTATGGATTTGTAGCTAAATCTTCTACTTCGCATTGATTTGAACAAAATTATGTCTCTCGCATGGAATTGAAGCCAAGCCTTCTACTTCGCATTGATTTGAAGCTGAATCCTGTGTTTCGCTTGAATTCGTATCTAACACGTTTGTTTCACATGAAGTTGAAGCTAAATCATGTATATCACAAGTATTTGAAGATAAAGCATTTGTCTCGCATGGGTTTGAAGCTAAGCCTGCTACTTCGCATTGATTTAAAGCTGAATCATGTGTTCCGCATGGATTTGAAGCCAACTCGTTTGTTTCGCATGCGATTGAAGCTAAATCATGCATATCTCAAGTATTTGAAGCTGAACCATTTGTTTCGCATTGATTTGAAGCTAAGGCTTTTACTTCGCATTGATTTGAAGTTAAATCATGTGTTTCCCTTGGGTGTGACGCTAAATCGTTTATTCCGCATGCAGCTGAATCTAAATCATGTATATCACAAGTATTTGAAGCTAAACCATTTGACTCGCATTGATTTGAAGCTAAGACTTCTACGTAGCATTGATTTGAAGCTAAATCATGTGTTCCGCATGGATTTGAAGATAACTGGTTTGTTTCGCATGCACTTGAAGCTATATCACTTATGTCGCAAGTATTTGAAGCTAATCCAATTGTTTCGCATGGATTTGAAGATAATCATTCTACTTCGCATTCATTTGAAGCTGAATCATTTCTTTCGCTTGAATTTAAAGCTAACACGTTTGTTTCACATGCAGTTGAAGCTAAATCATGTATATCACTAGAATTTGAAGCTGAACCATTTGTTCTGCATGAATATTAAACCTAACCATGTGTTTGGCATGAGTTTGAAGCTAAATCATATGTTTCGCTAGAATTTGAAGCTAAGTCGTTTGATTCTCACGTATTTGAAGCAAATCATGCTACTTCGCGTGGATTTGAAGCTAACTCGTTAGTTTGGCATGCAGTTGAAGCTAAATCATGTTTATCACAAGTATCTGAAACTAAATCATTTGTTTCGCAAGAATATGGATCTAACCCATGTGTTTCATATGAATTTGAAGCTGAATCATTTCTTTCGCTTGAATTTGAAGCTAACACGTTTGTTTCACACGCAGTTGAAGGTAAATCATGTATATCACAAGTATTTGAAGCCAAAGCATTCGATTCGCATGGGTTTGAAGCTAAGCCTTCTACTTCGCATTGATTTGAAGCTAAATCATATGTATCGCATGGATTTGAAGCTAACTCGTTTCTTTCGACTGCATTTGAAGCTAAATCATTTATATCACATGTATTTGAAGCAAAACCATTTGATTCGTATGGATTTGTAGCTAAATCTTCTACTTCGCATTGATTTGAACAAAATTATGTCTTTCGCATGTACTTGAAGCTAAGACTTCTACTTCGCATTGATTTGAAGCTAGATCATGTGTTTAGCTTGGATTTGAAGCTAACTCGTTTGTTTCGCCTGCATTTGAAGCTAAGTCATGTATATCACGAGTATTTGAAGCTAAAACATTTGTTTCGGATGGATTTGAATATAAGCCTTCTACTTCGCATTGATTTGAAGCTAAATCATGTGTATCGCATGGATTTGAAGCTACCTCGTTTGTGTCGCCTGCATTTGGAGCTGAATCATGTATATCACAAGTATTTGAAGCTAAACCATTTGATTCGTATGGATATGTTGCAAAATCTTCTACTTCGCAATGATTTCAAGCAAAATTATGTCTTTCGCATGGACTTGAAGCTAAGCCTTCTACTTCGCATAGATTTGAAGCAAAACCTTCTACATCGCATTGATTTGCAGCTAAATCATGTGATTTGCTTGGATTTGAAGCTAACTCGTTTGTTTCGCAAGCAGATGAAGCTATATCACATATATCGCAATTATCTGAAGCTAAATCATTGGTTTCGCATGGATTTGAAGCTAACTCGTTTGTTTCGCCTGCATTTGAATCTGAATCACTTATATCACAAGTATTTGAAGCTAAACCATTTGATTCGTATGGATTTGTAGCTAAATCTTCTACTTCGCATTGATTTGAACAAAATTATGTCTCTCGCATGGAATTGAAGCCAAGCCTTCTACTTCGCATTGATTTGAAGCTGAATCCTGTGTTTCGCTTGAATTCGTATCTAACACGTTTGTTTCACATGAAGTTGAAGCTAAATCATGTATATCACATGTATTTGAAGCTAAAGCATTTATCTCGCATGGGTTTGAAGCTAAGCCTGCTACTTCGCATTGATTTAAAGCTGAATCCTGTGATCCGCATGGATTTGAAGCCAACTCGTTTGTTTCGCATGCGATTGAAGCTAAATCATGCATATCTCAAGTATTTGAAGCTGAACCATTTGTTTCGCATTGATTTGAAGCTAAGGCTTTTACTTCGCATTGATTTGAAGTTAAATCATGTGTTTCCCTTGGGTGTGACGCTAAATCGTTTATTCCGCATGCAGCTGAATCTAAATCATGTATATCACAAGTATTTGAAGCTAAACCATTTGACTCGCATTGTTTTGAAGCTAAGACTTCTACGTCGCATTGATTTGAAGCTAAATCATGTGTTCCGCATGGATTTGAAGATAACTGGTTTGTTTCGCATGCACTTGAAGCTATATCACTTATGTCGCAAGTATTTGAAGCTAAACCAATCGTTTCGCATGGATTTGAAGATAAGCATTCTACTTCGCATTCATTTGAAGCTGAATCATTTCTTTCGCTTGAATTTAAAGCTAACACGTTTGTTTCACATGCAGTTGAAGCTAAATCATGTATATCACTAGAATTTGAAGCTGAACCATTTGTTCTGCATGAATATTAAACTTAACCATGTGTTTGGCATGAGTTTGAAGCTAAATCATATGTTTCGCTAGAATTTGAAGCTAAGTCGTTTGTTTCTCACGTATTTGAAGCAAATCATTCTACTTCGCGTGGATTTGAAGCTAACTCGTTAGTTTGGCATGCAGTTGAAGCTAAATCATGTTTATCACAAGTATCTGAAACTAAATCATTTGTTTCGCAAGAATATGAATCTAACCCATGTGTTTCATATGAATTTGAAGCTGAATCATTTCTTTCGCTTGAATTTGAAGCTAACACGTTTGTTTCACATGCAGTTGAAGGTAAATCATGTATATCACAAGTATTTGAAGCCAAAGCATTCGATTCGCATGGGTTTGAAGCTAAGCCTTCTACTTCGCATTGATTTGAAGCTAAATCATATGTATCGCATGGATTTGAAGCTAACTCGTTTCTTTCGCCTGCATTTGAAGCTAAATCATTTATATCACATGTATTTGAAGCAAAACCATTTGATTCGTATGGATTTGTAGCTAAATCTTCTACTTCGCATTGATTTGAACTAAATTATGTCTTTCGCATGGACTTGAAGCTAAGCCTTCTACTTCGCATTGATTTGAAGCTAGATCATGTGTTTCGCTTGGATTTGAAGCTAACTCGTTTGTGACTCCTGCATTTGAAGCTAAATCATGTATATCACGAGTATTTGAAGCTAAACCATTTGTTTCGCATGGATTTGAAGATAAGCCTCCTACTTCGCATTGATTTGATACTAGATCATGTGTTTCGCTAGGATTTGAAGCTAACTTGTTTGTTTCGCCTGCATTTGAAGCCAAATCATGTATATCACAAGTATTTGAAGCTAAACTAATTGTTTCGCACGGATTCGAAGACAATCCTTCTACTTCGCATTGATTTGAAGCTAAATCATGTGTTTCACACAGATTCGAAGCTAACTCGTTTGTTTCGCATGCAGTTGAAGCTAAATCATGTATATCACAAGTATTTGAAGCTGAACCATTTATTTTGCATGAATATTAAGCTTAACCTTGTGTTTCGCATGAGTTTGAAGCTAAATCATGTGTTTCGCATGGATTTGAAGCCAAGCCTTCTACTTCGCATTGATTTGATGATAAACCATGTGTTTCGCATGAATTTGAAGTTGAATCATGTGTTTTGCATGGATTTGAAGCTAACTCGATTGTTTGGCCAGCATTTGAAGCTAAATCGTGTATATCACAAGTATTTGAAGCTAAACCATTTGATTCGTATGGATTTGTAGCTAAATCTTCTACTTCGCATTGATTTGAACAAAATTATGTCTTGCGCATGGACTTGAAGCTATGCCTTCTACTTTGCATTGATTTGAAGCTAGATCATGTGATTGGCTTGGATTTGAAGCTAACTCGGTTGTTTCGCCTACGTTTGAAGCTAAATTTATGTAAATGACGAGTATTTGATGATAAACCATTTGTTTCGGATAGATTTGAAGGTAAGTCTTCTACTTCGCATTGATTTGATGCTAAATCATGTGTTTCGGTAGGATTGGAAGCTAACTCGTTTGTTTCGCATGCAGTTGAAGCTATATCATGTTTATCACAAGTATTTGAAGCAGAACCATTTGTTTCGCATGAATATTAAGCTAAACCATGTGTTTCGAAAGAATTTGAAACTAAATCATGTGTTTCGTATGGATTTGAAGGTAACTCGTTTGCTTCGCATGCAGTTGAAGCTAAATCATGCATATCACAAGTATTTGAAGCTGAACCATTTGTTTCGCATGAATAGTAAGCTAATCCATGTGTTTCGAATGAATTTGAAGCTGAATCATGTGTTTCGTATGGATTTGAAGGTAACTCGTTTGTTCGCATGCAGTTGAAGCTAAATCATGCATATCACAAGTATTTGAAGCTGAACCATTTGTTTCGCATGAATAGTGAGCTAAACCATGTGTTTCGAATGAATTTGAAGCTGAATCATGTGTTTCGCTTGGATTTGAAGTTAACTCTTTTGTTTCGCATGCAGTTGAAGCTAAGTCATGTATATCACAAGTATTTGAAGCTGAAACATTTTTTCGCATGAATATTAAGCTAAACGATGTGTTTCGTCTGAATTTGAAGCTAAATCATGAGTTTCGCGTGGATTTGAAGCTAACTCGTTTGTTTCGCCTGCATTTGAACCTATATCACTTATATTCGCAAGTATTTGAAGCTAAACCATTTGATTCGAATTGATTTGAAGCTAAGACTTCCACGTCGCATTGATTTGAAGCTAAATCATGTCTTTCGAATGGATTTGAATTCAAATCGTTTGTTTCGTCTGCATTTGAAGCTATTTGATTTATTTCGCAACTATTTGAAACTTAATCATGTGTTTCGCTTGGATTTGAAGTCAAGTCTTTTTCTTCGCATTGATTTGAAGCTAAACCATGTGTTTCGCATGAATTTGAAGCTAAATCATGCGTTTGGCATGGATTTGAAGCCAACTCGTTCGTTTCGTCTGCATTTGAAGCTATTTCATTTATATCGTAAGTATTTGAAGCTTAATCATGTGTTTCGCTTGGATTTGAAGCCAAGCCTTCTACTTCGCATCAATTTGAAGCTAAATCATGTGTTTGGCATGGATTTGAAGCTAACTCGTTTGTTTCGCCAGCATTTGAAGCTAAATCGTGTATATCACAAGTATTTGAAGCTAAACCATTTGTTTCGCATGGATTTGAAGCTAAGCCTTCAAATTCGTATTGATTTGACGCTAAATCGTGTGTTTCGCTTGGAGTTGGAGCTATCTCGTTTGTTTCGGCTGCAGTTGAAGCTATGTCATGTATATCACAAGTATTTGAAGCTGAACCATTTTTTTCGCACGAATATTAAGCTAATCCATGTGTTGCGAATGAATTTGAAGCTCAATCATGTGTTTCGTATGGATTTGAAGCTAACACGTTTGTTTCGCCTGCATTTGAAGCTAAATCGTGTATATCACAAGTATTTGAAGCTAAACCATTTGTTTCGCATGGATTTGAAGCTAAGCCTTCAAATTCGCATTGATTTGACGCTAAATCATGTATTTCGCTTGGAGTTGTAGCTATCTCGTTTCTTGCGGCTTCAGTTGAAGCTAAGTCATGTATATCACAAGTATTTGAAGCTGAACCATTTTTTTTTGCATGAATATTATGCTAATCCATGTGTTTCGAATGAATATGTATTAAAATCATGTGTTTCGCATGGATTAGAAGCAAACTCGTTTGTTTCGCCCTGTATTTGAAGCTAAATCATGTATATCTCATGTATTTGAAGCTAAACCATTTGTTTCGCCTGGATTCGAAGATAAGCCTTCTACTTCGCATTGATTTGAAGCTAAATCATGTGTATCACATGGATTTGAAGCTAACTCGTTTGTTTCGCCTGCATTTGGAGCTGAATCATGTATTACACAAGTATTTGAAGCTAAACCATTTGATTTGTATGGATATGTTGCTAAATCTTCTATTTCGCATTGATTTGAAGCAAAATTATGTCTTTCGCATGGACATCAAGCTAAGCCTTCTACTTCGCATTGATATGAACAAAATCATGTGTTTCGCTTGGATTTGAAGCTAAGCCTTCTACTTCGCATTGATTTGAAGCTAGATCATGTGTTTCGCTTGGATTTGAAGCTACTTCGTTTGTTTCGCCTGCATTTGAAGCTAAATCATGTATATCACGAGTATTTCAAGCTAAACCATTTGTTTCGGACGGATTTGAAGCTAAGCCTTCTACTTTGCATTGATTTGAAGCAAAATCATGTGTTTCGCATGGATTTGAATATAAGCCTTCTAGTTCGCATTGATTTGAAGCAAAATCATGTGTTTCGCTTGGATTTGAAGCTAACTCGTTTGTTTCGCCTGCATTTGAATCTGAATCACTTATATCACAAGTATTTGAAGCTAAACCATTTGATTCGTATGGATATGTTTCTAAATCTTCTACTTCGCATTGATTTGAAGCAAAATTATGTCTTTCGCAAGGACTTGAAGATAAGCCTACTACTTCGCATTGATTTGAAGCTAAAACATATGTATCGCAAGGATTTGAAGCTAACTCGTTTGTTTCGCATTCAGTTGAAGCTATATCACTAAGATTCGCAAGTATTTGAAGTTAAACCATTTGTTTCGCATGGATTTGTAGATAAGCCTTCTAGTTCGCATTGTTTTGAAGTTAACTCGATTGTTTCTCCTGCATTTGAAGCTATATCACTTACATCGCAATTATCTGAAGACAAATCATTTGTTTCTCATGTATTTGTAGCTAAGCCTTCTACTTCTCATTGATTTGGAACTAGATCATTTGTTTCGCTAGGATTTGAAGCTAACTCGTTTGTTTCGCCTGCATTTGAAGCTAAATCATGTATATCACAAGTATTTGAAGCTAAACCATTTGTTTCGCATGGATTTGAAGATAAGCCTTCTACTTCGCATTAATTTGAAGCTAAATCATGTGTATCGCATGGATTTGAAGCTAACTCGTTTGTTTCGTCAGCATTTGAAGCTATATCACTTATATCGCAAGTATCTCAAGCTAAATCATTTGTGTCGTATGGATTTGAAGCTAAACCTGCTACATTGATTTGAAGCTTAATCATGTGATTTGCATGGATTTGAAGCTAACTCGTTTGTTTCCCCTGCATTTGAAGCTATGTCACATATATCGCAAGTATCTGATGCTAAATCATTTGTTACGCATGGATATGAAGCTAAACCTTCTACATCGCATTGATTTGCATCTAAATCATGTGATTCGCAAGGATATGAAGCTAACTCGTTTGTTTCATCTGCATTTGAAGCTAGATCACTTATATCGCAAGCATCTGAAACCAAATCATTGGTTTCGCATGGATTTGAAGCTAAACCTTCTACATCGCATTGATTTGAAGCTAAATCATGTGATTCGCTTGAATTTGAAGCTAACTCGTTTGTTTCCCCTGCATTTGAAGCTACGTCACATATATCGCAAGTATCTGATGCTAAATCATTTGTTACGCATGGATTTGAAGCTAAACCTTCTACATCGCATTGATTTGCATCTAAATCTTGCGTTTCGCAAGGATATGAAGCTAACTCGTTTGTTTCGTCTGCATTTGAAGCTATATCACTTATATCGCAAGTATCTGAAGCTAAATCATTTGTGTCTCATGGATTTGAAGCTAAACCTTCTACATCGCAATTATTTGCAGCTTAGTCATGTGTTTCGCATGGATGTGAAGCTAAACCTTCTACATCGCATGGACTTGAAGCTAACTCGTTTGTTTCACCTGCATTTGAACCTATATCACTTATATCACATGTATCTGATGCTAAATTTTTTGTGTCGCATGGATTTGAAGCTAAACATACTACATCGCATTGGTTTGAAGTTAAACCTTCTACATTGCATTTATTTGAAGCTAAATTATCTGTTTCGCATGGAATTGAAGCTAACTGGTTTTTTTCGCCTGCATTTGAAGCTATATCGATTGTATCGCAAGTATTTGAAGAAAAATCATTTGTTCCACATGGATTTGAATCTAAGCCTTCTACTTCCAATTGATTTGAAGCTACATCATGTGTTTCACTTGGATTTGATGCTAACTCGTTTGTTCCGCATGCAGTTAAAGCTGAATCATATATAAAACATGTATTTGACGCTAAACTATTCGTGTCGCATGGATTTGAAACTAAGCCTTCTTCTTCGCATCGATTTGAAGCTAAATCATGTCTTTCGCTTGGATTTGTAGCTAATTCGTTTGTTTCGCATGCAGTTGAAGCTAAATCATGTATGTCACAAGTATTCGAAGCGAAACCATTTGTTTTGCATGGATTTGAAGCTAAGCCTTCTACTTCGCATTGATTTGAAGCTAAATCATGTGTTTCGGTTGGATTTGAAAATAAATGGTTTGTTTCGAATGCAGTTGAAGCTAAATCATGTATATCACATGTATTTGAAGCCAAACAATTTCATTCGCATGGATTTCAATCTGAGCCTTCTACTTCGCATTGATTTGAAGCTGAATCATGTGTTTCGCATGGATTTGAAGCTAACTCGTTTGTTTCGCATGCAGTTGAAGCTAAATCATGTATATCACATGTATTTGAAGCTAAACCATTTGATTGGCATGGATTTGAAGCCGAGCCATCTACTTCGCATTGATTTAATGCTAAATCATGTGTTTCGGTTGAATTTGAAACTAATACGTTTGTTTCGCATGCAGTTGATGCTAAATCATGTATAAAACAAGTATTTGAAGTTAAGCTATTCGTTTCACATGGATTTGAAGCTAAGCCTTCTACTTCGCATTGATTTGAAAATAAATCATCTGTTTCGCGTGGATTTTAAGCCAACTCGTTTATTTCGCATGCAGTTGAAGCTAAACCATGTATATCACAAGTATTTGAAGCTAAAGCAATTGATTCGCTTGGATGTGAAACTAAGCTTTCTACTTCGCCTTGATTTGAAGCTGAACCATTTATTTCGCATGAATATTAAACTAAACCATGTGTTTCTAATGAATTTTAAGCTAAATCATGTGTTTTGCATGGATTTGAAACTAACTCGATTGTTTCGCCTGCATTTGAAGCTAAATCATGAATATCACAAGTATTTGAAGCTAACTCATTTGTTTCGCATGCATTTGAAGCGAAATCATGTATATCACATGTAATTGAAGCTAAACCATTTGATTCGCATGGATTTGAAGCTAAGCCTTCTTCTTCGCATTGATTTGAAGCTAAATCATTTGTTTCGCATGGATACGAAGATCAGCCTTCTACTTCGCATTAATTTGAAGCTATATCATTTGTTTCGCAAGGATTTGAAGCTAACTCGTTTGTTTCGCATGCAGTTGAAGCTAAATCATGTGTATCACAAGTATTTGAAGATAATCCATTTGTTTTGCATGGATCCGAAGATCAGCTTTCTAGTTCTGATTGATTTGAAGCTAAATCACGTGTTTCGCTTGGATTTGAAGCTAACTCGTTTGTTTCGCATGCAGTTGAAGCTAAATCATGTGTATCACAAGTATTTGAAGCTAAACCATTTGATTCGCATGGATTTGAAGCTAAGCCTTCAACTTCGCTTTGATATGAAGCTAAATCATTTGGTTCGCATGGATTTGAAGCTAACTCGTTTGTTTCGCCAGCATTTGAATCTAAATCATGTATATCACAATTATTTGAATCTAAAGCATTTGCTTCCCATTGATTTGAAGATAAGCCTTCTACTTCGCATTGATTTGAAGCTAAATCATGTGTTCCGCATGGATTTGAAGATAACACGTTTGTTTCGCATGCAGTTGAAGCTAAATCATGTTTATCACAAGTATCTGAAACTAAACCATTTGTTTCGCAAGAATTTGAAGCTAACCCATGTGTTTCATATGAATTTGTAGCTAAATCAGGGGTTTCGCGTGGATTTGAAACTAACTTGTTTGTTTCATATGCTGTTGATGCTAAATCATGTATATCACAAGTTTTTGAAGCTATAGCATTTGATTCGCATGGATTTGAAGCTAAGCCTTCTACTTCGCATTGATTTGAAGCTGAATCCTGTGTTTCGCTTGAATTCGTATCTAACACGTTTGTTTCACATGAAGTTGAAGCTAAATCATGTATATCACAAGTATTTGATGCTAAAGCATTTGTCTCGCATGGGTTTGAAGCTAAGCCTGCTACTTCGCATTGATTTAAAGCTGAATCCTTTGATCCGCATGGATTTTAAGCTAACTCGTTTGTTTCGCATGCGATTGAAGCTAAATCATGCATATCTCAAGTATTTGAAGCTGAACCCTTTGTTTCGCATTGATTTGAAGCTAAGGCTTCTACTTCGCATTGATTTGAAGTTAAATCATGTGTTTCCCTTGGGTGTGACGCTAAATCGTTTATTCCGCATGCAGCTGAATCTAAATCATGTATATCACAAGTATTTGAAGCTAAACCATTTGACTCGCATTGATTTGAAGCTAAGACTTCTACGTCGCATTGATTTGAAGCTAAATCATGTGTACCGCATGGATTTGAAGATAACTGGTTTGTTTCGCATGCAGTTGAAGCTATATCACTTATATCCCGAGTGTTTGAAGCTAAACCATTTGTGTCGCATGGATTTGAAACTGAACCTTCTACGTAGCATTGATTTGAAAATCAATCATGTGTTTTGCATGGATTTGCTGCTAACTCGTTTGTTTCCCCTGCAGTTGAAGCTATATCACTTATATCGCAATTATCTGATGCTAAATCATGAGTTTCGCATGGCTTTGAAGCAAAACCTTCTACATCGCATTGATTTGCAGCTAAATCATGTGTTTCGCACGAATTTGGAGCTAATAGATGTGTTTCGCATTAATTTTAAGCTAAATCATGTGTTACGTATTGAATTGAAGCTAACTAGTTTGTTTCGTCGGCATTTGAAGTTATGTCACTTATATCGCAAGTATCTAAAGCTAAATCATTTGTGTCCCATGCATTTGAAACTAAACTTGCCACACAGCATTGATTTGAAGTTAAATCATGTGTTTCCCTTGGGTGTGACGCTAAATCGTTTATTCCGCATGCAGCTGAATCTAAATCATGTATATCACAAGTATTTGAAGCTAAACCATTTGACTTGCATTGATTTGAAGCTAAGACTTCTACGTCGCATTGATTTGAAGCTAAATCATGTGTTTGGTATCGATTTGAAGCTAACTCGTTTGTTTCGCCAGCATTTGAAGCTAAATCATGTATATCACAATTATTTGAATCTAAAGCATTTGCTTCGTATTGATTTGAAGATAAGCCTTCTACTTCGCATTGATTTGAAGCTAAATCATGTGTTCCGCATGGATTTGAAGATAACTCGTTTGTTTCACATGTAGTTGAAGCTAAATCATGTATATGACAAGTATTTGAAGCTGAACCATTTGTTATGCATGAATATTAAGCTTAACCGTGTGTTTCGCGTGAGTTTGAAGCTAAATCATGTGTTTCGCTTGGATTTGAAGCTAACTTGTTTGTTTCGCATGCAGTTGAAGCTAAATTATGTATATCACAAGTACTTATATCTAAACCATATGTTTCTTATGAATTTTAAGATAAGCCTTCAAGTTCGCAATAATTTGTAGCTAAATCATTTGTTCCGCATGGTTTGAAGCTAAATCATGTATGTCACATTTATTTGAAGCTGAACCATTTGTTTCGCATGAATATTAAGCTGAACCACGTGTTTCGAATGAATTTGAAGCTAAATCATGTGTTTCGCTTTGATTTGAAGCTATCTCGTTGGTTTCGCATGCAGTTGAAGATAAATCATGTATATCACAAGTATTTGAAGCTAAACCATTTGATTCGCATGGATTTGAAGCTAAGCCTTCAACTTCGCTTTGATATGAAGCTAAATCATTTGGTTCGCATGGATTTGAAGCTAACTCGATTGTTTCGCGTGCATTTGAAGTTATATCACTTATATCGCAATTATCAGAAGATAAATCATTTGTTTCTCATGTAGATGAAGCTAATTCTTCTACTTCGCATTGATTTGAATCTAAATCATGTGTTTCGCATGGATTTGAAGCTAACTCGTTTGTTTCGCCAGCATTTGAATCTAAATCATGTATATCACAATTATTTGAATCTAAAGCATTTGCTTCCCATTGATTTGAAGATAAGCCTTCTACTTCGCATTGATTTGAAGCTAAATCATGTGTTCCGCATGGATTTGAAGATAACTCGTTTGTTTCGCATGCAGTTGAAGCTAAATCATGTTTATCACAAGTATCTGAAACTAAACCATTTGTTTCGCAAGAATATGAAGCTAACCCATGTGTTTCATATGAATTTGTAGCTAAATCAGGGGTTTCGCGTGGATTTGAAACTAACTTGTTTGTTTCATATGCTGTTGATGCTAAATCATGTATATCACAAGTTTTTGAAGCTATAGCATTTGATTCGCATGGATTTGAAGCTAAGCCTTCTACTTCGCATTGTTTTGAAGCTGAATCCTGTGTTTCGCTTGAATTCGTATCTAACACGTTTGTTTCACATGAAGTTGAAGCTAAATCATGTATATCACAAGTATTTGATGCTAAAGCATTTGTCTCGCTTGGGTTTGAAGCTAAGCCTGCTACTTCGCATTGATTTAAAGCTGAATCCTGTGATCCGCATGGATTTGAAGCTAACTCGTTTGTTTCGCATGCGATTGAAGCTAAATCATGCATATCTCAAGTATTTGAAGCTGAACCATTTGTTTCGCATTGATTTGAAGCTAAGGCTTATACTTCGCAATGATTTGAAGTTAAATCATGTGTTTCCCTTGGGTGTGACGCTAAATCGTTTATTCCGCATGCAGCTAAATCTAAATCATGTATATCACAAGTATTTGAAGCTAAACCATTTGACTCGCATTGATTTGAAGCTAAGACTTCTACGTCGCATTGATTTGAAGCTAAATCATGTGTTCCGCATGGATTTGAAGATAACTGGTTTGTTTCGCATGCAGTTGAAGCTATATCACTTATGTCACAAGAATTTGAAGCTAAACCAATTGTTTCGCATGGATTTGAAGATAAGCATTCTACTTCGCATTCATTTGAAGCTGAATCATTTCTTTCGCTTGAATTTAAAGCTAACACGTTTGTTTCACATGCAGTTGAAGCTAAATCATGTATATCACAAGAATTTGAAGCTGAACCATTTGTTCTGCATGAATATTAAACTTAACCATGTGTTTCGCATGAGTTTGAAGCTAAATCATATGTTTCGCTAGAATTTGAAGCTAAGTCGTTTGTTTCTCACGTATTTGAAGCAAATCATTCTACTTCGCGTGGATTTGAAGCTAACTCGTTAGTTTGGCATGCAGTTGAAGCTAAATCATGTTTATCACAAGTATCTGAAACTAAATCATTTGTTTCGCAAGAATATGAATCTAACCCATGTGTTTCATATGAATTTGTAGCTAAATCAGGGCTTTCGCATGGATTTGAAGCTAACTCGTTTGTTTCATATGCTGTTGATGCTAAATCATGTATATCACAAGTATTTGAAGCTATAGCATATGATTCGCATGGATTTGAAGCTAAGCCTTCTACTTCGCATTGATTTGAAGCTGAATCTTGTGTTTCGCTTGAATTCGAATCCAACACGTTTGTTTCACATGCAGTTGAAGCTAAATCATGTATATCACAAGTATTTGAAGCTAAAGCATTTGATTCGCATGGGTTTGAAGCTTAGCCTTCTACTTCGCATTGATTTAAAGCTGAATCCTGTGATCCGCATGGATTTGAAGCTAACTCGTTTGTTTCGCATGCGATTGAAGCTAAATCATGCATATCTCAAGTATTCGAAGCTGAACCATTTGTTTCGCATGGATTTGAAGCTAACTCGATTGTTTCGCCAGCATTTGAAGCTAAATCATGTATATCACAAGTATTTGAAGCTAAACCATTTGATTCGCTTGGATTTGAAGCTAAGCATTCTACTTCGCATTCATTTGAAGCTGAATCATTTCTTTCGCTTGAATTTGAAGCTAACACGTTTGTTTCACATGCAGTTGAAGGTAAATCATGTATATCACAATTATTTGAAGCCAAAGCATTCGATTCGCATGGGTTTGAAGCTAAGCCTTCTTCTTCGCATTGATTTGAAACTGAATCCTCTTATTCGCATGGATGTGAAGCTAACTCGTTTGTTTAGCAAGCATTTGAATCTAAATCATGTATATCACAATTATTTGAATCTAAAGCATTTGCTTCGCATTGATTTGAAGATAAGCCTTCTACATCGCATTGATTTGAAGCTGAATCCTGTGATACGCATGGATTTGAAGATAACTCGTTTGTTTCGCATGCAGTTGAATTTATATCACTTATATCACAAGTATTTGAAGCTGAACCATTTGTTTCGCATGGATTTGAAGCTAAGCCTTCTACTTCGCATTGGTTTGAACCTAAATCATTTGTTTCGAATGGATTGGAAACTAAGCCTTCTACTTCGCATTGATTTGAAGCTTAATCATGTGTATCGCATGGATTTTGAAGCTAAACCTTCTACATCGCATTGTTTTGCAGCTAAATCATGTGTTTCGCATGGATTTGAAACTAACTCGTTTGATTCGTCTGCATTTGAAGCTATATCACTTCTATCCCAAGTGTTTGACGCTGAATCATTTGTTTCGCATGGATTTGAAGCTAAAGCTTCTACACCGCAAGGATTTGCAGCTAAATCATTTGTTTCGCATGGATTTGAAGCTAAACCTTCTACATCGCACTGATTTGAACCTAAATCATTTGTTTCGAATGGATTTGAAACTAAGTCTTCTACTTCGTTTTGATTTGAAGCTTAATCTTGTGTATCGCATGGATTTTGAAGCTAAACCTTCTACATCGCATTGATTTGCTGCGAAATCATGTGTTTCCCATGGATTTGAAACTAACTCTCTTGTTGCGCATGCTGATGAACCTAAATAACGTATATCACAAGTATTTGTAGCTAAACCATTTGTTCCGTAAGGATTTGAAGCTATTCTTTCTACTTCGAATTGATTTGTAGCTAAATCATTTGTTTCGCATGGATTTTAAGCTAACTCGTTTGTTTCGCATACAGTTGCAGCTATATCACCTATATCACAAGTGTTTGAAGCTCAATCATTTGTTTCGCATAGATATGAAGCTAAACAATGTACATCGCATTGATTTGATGCTAAACATTGTGTACCGCTTGGATTTGAATCTAAGCCTTCTACATCGCATTGATTTGCAGCTAAATCATGTGTTTCGAATGGATTTTGAAGCTGACTCGTTTGATTCGTCTGCATTTGAAGCTATATCACTTATATCCCAAGTGTTTGAAGCTCAATCATTTGTTTCGCGTAGATATGAAGCTAAACCTTCTACATCGCATTGATGTGAAGCTAAACCGTCTACGTCGCATTGATTTGAAGCCTAATCATTTGTTTCCCATGGATTTGAAGCTAACTCGTTTGTTTCCCCTGCATTTGAAGATATATCACTTATATCGCAAGAATCTGAAACTAAATTATTTGTCACGCATGGATTTGACGCTAAGCCTTCTACTTCTTATCGATTTGAAGCTAAATGATGTGTATCGCATGGATGTTGAAACTAACTCGTTTGATTCTACTGCATTTGATGCTATATCACTTATATCGCAAGGATTTGAAGCTAAATCATTTGTTTCGAATGGATTTGAAACTAAGCCTTCTACATCGCATTGATTTGAAGCTTAATCATGTGTATCGCATGGATTTTGAACCTAAACCTTCTACATCGCATTGATTTACTGCGAAACCATGTGTTTCCCATGGATTTGAAACTATCTCTCTTGTCGCGCATGCTGATGAACCCAAATAACGTATATCACAAGTATTTGTATCTAAAGCATTTGTTCCGTATGGATTTGAAGCTATTCCTTCTACTTGGAATTGATTTGTAGTTACATCATTTGTTTCGCATGGATTTGAAGCTAACTCGTTTGTTTCGCATGCAGTTGAAGCTATATCACATATATCGCAAGTATCTGAAGCTAAATAATTGGTTTCGCATGGATTTGATGCTAAACCTTCGACATCGCATTGATTTGCTGATAAATCAGGTGTTTTGCATGGATTTGAAGCTAACTCGTTTGTTTCCCTTGCATTTGAAGCTGTATCACTTATATCGCAATTATCTGATGCTAAATCATTAGTTTCGCATAGATTTGAAGCAAAACCTTCTACATCGCATTGATTTGCAGCTAAATCATGTGTTTCGCTTGGATTTGAAGCTAACTCGTTTGTTTCGCATGCAGATGGATCCAAATAACGTATATCCTAAGCATTTGTAGCTAAACCATCTGTTTCGTATGGATTTCAAGCTAATCCTTCTACTTCGAATTGATTTGTAGCTAAATCATGTGTATCGCATGGATTTTGAAGCTAATTCTTTTGCGTTCCCTACTTTTGAAGCTATATCACTTATATCGCAAGTATCTGAACCTAAATCATTTGTTTCGCATGGACGTGACGCTAAACCTTCTAAATCGCATTGATTTGCAGCAAAATCATGTGTTACGCGTGGATTTGTAGCTGACTCGTTCGTTTCCCTTGCATTTGAAGCTATATCACATATATCGCAATTATCTGAAGCTAAATCATTGGTTTCGCATGGATTTGAAGCTAAACCTTCGACATCGCATTGATTTGGTGTTAAATCATGTGTTTTGCATGGATTTTGAAGCTAACTCGTTTGATTCGTCTGCATTCGAAGCAATATCACTTATATCGCAAGTATCTGAAGCTAAATTATTTGTGTCGCTTGGATTTGAAGCTAAACCTACTACAGAGCATTGATTTAAAGCTCAATCATGTGTTTTGCATGGATATGAAGCTAACTCGTTTGTTTCCCCTGCATTTGAAGCTATGTCACTTACATCGCTAGTAACTGATGCTAAATCACTTCATTCGCATGGATTTGAAGCTAAACCTTCTAAATCGCATTGATTTCAAGCTATATCATGTGTTTCGCATGTACTTGAACCTTGCTCATTTGTTCCGTCTGCATTTGAAACTATATCACTTATATCGCAAGTATCTGAAGCTAAATCATGTGTTTCGCATGGATTTGAAGCTAACTCGTTTGTTTCGTCTGCATTTGAAGCTATATCATTTATATCCCAAGTGTTTGCAGCTCAATCATTTGTTTCGCATGGATTTGAAGCTAAACCTTCTAAATCGCATGAATTTTAAGCTCAATCATGTGTTTCGCATGGATTTGATGCTAACTCGTTTGTTTCGTCTCCATTTGAAGCTATATCACTTATATCCCAAGCATCTGAAGCTAAATCATTTGTGTCGCATGGATTTGTAGCTGAACCTTCTACGTAGCATGGATTTGAAGCTTAATCATGTGTTTTGCATGGATTTGAAGCTAACTCGTTTGATTCGACTGCATTTGAAACTATATAATTTATATCGCAATGATTTGAAGCCAAATCATTCGTGTCGCATGGATTTGAAACTAAACCTTCTACATCGCATTGATTTGATGCTACATCATGTGTACCGCATGGATTTGCATCTAAACCTTCTTCATCGCATTGATTTGCATCTAAATCATGTGTTTCGCGTGGCTTTGGAGCTAAACATTCTACAGCGCATAGATTTGAAGCTAGCTCGTTTGTTCCGTCTGCATTCGAAACTATATCACATATATCGCAAGTATCTGAAGCTGAATCATTTGTTCCGCATGGATTTGATGCTGAGCCTTCTACTTCGCATTGATTTGAAGCTAAATCGTTTGTTACGCATGGATTTGGAACTAACTCGTTTGTTTCTCCTGCATTTGAAGCTATATCACTTATATCCCAAGTGTTTGCAGCTCAATCATTTGTTTCGCATAGATTTGTATCTAAACCTTCTAATTCGCATGAATTTTAAGCTCAATCATGTGTTCCGCATGTATTTGAAGCTAACTCGTTTGTTTCGTCTGCACTTGAAGCAATATCACATATATTGCTAGTATCTGAAGCTAAATCATTTGTGTCGCATGGATTTGAAGCTAAACCTTCTACATAGCATTGATTTGAAGCTAAATCATGTGTAACGCATGGATTTTGAAGCTAACTCGTTTGATTCGTCTGCATTCGAAGCAATATCACTTATATCGCACGTATCTGAAGCTAAATCAATTGTGTCGCATAAATTTGAAGCTAAACCTATTACATAGCATTGCTTTGAAGCTCAATCATGTGTTTTGCATGGATTTGAAGCTAACTCGTTTGTTTCCCCTTCATTTGAAGCTATGTCACTTATATCGCGAGTAACTGATGCTAAATCAGTTGTTTCGCATGGATTCGAAGCTAAACCTTCTACATCGCATTGATTTGAAGCTAAATCATGTGTTTCGCTTGTATATGAAGCTAACTCGTTTGTTTGGCCTGCAGTTGAATCTATATCACTCATATCGCAAGTATTTGAAGCTAAATCATTTGTTCGGCATGGATTAGAAGCTATGCCTTCTACTTCGCATTGATTTGAAGCTAAATCGTTTGTTTCGTATGGATTTGGTGCTAACTCGTTTGTTTCTCCTGCATTTGAAGCTATATCACAAATCGAATGTATGTGACCTTAAATCAGTTGTTTCGCGTGGGTTTGAAGCTAAGCATTCTACATCGCATTGATTTACTGTTAAATCATGTGTTTCGCCTGCATTTGAAGCTATATCACTTGTATCGCAAGTATTTGAAGCTGGACCATTTGTTTGGCATGAATATTAAGCTAAACCATGTGTTTCGAATGAATTTGAAGCTAAATCATGTGTTTCGCTTGGATTTGAAGATAACTCGTTTGTTTCACCGACATTTGAAGCTAAATCATGTAAATCACAAGTATTTGTAGCTAAACCATTTGTTTCGCATGGATTTGAAGCTATGCCTTCTACTTCGCATTGATTTGAAGAAAAATCATTTGTTAAGTTTGGATTTGAAGCTAACTCGATTGTTTCGCCTGCATTTAATGCTATATCACTTATATCGCAATTATCTAAAGATAAATCATTTGTTTCTCATGTATTTGATGTTAAGCCTTCTACTTCGCGTTGATTTGAAACTAAATCATGTGTTTCGCATGGATTTGAAGCTAACTTGTTTGTTTCGCCTGCATTTGAAGCTAAATCATGTATATCACAAGTATTTGAAGCTAAACTATTTGTTTCGCACGGATTCGAAGACAATCCATCTACTTCGCGTTGATTTGAAACTAAATCATGTGTTTCGCATGGATTTGAAGCTAACTCGATTGTTTCGCCTGCATTTGATGCTATATCACTTATATCGCAATTATCTAAAGATAAATCATTTGTTTCTCATGTATTTGAAGCTAAGCCTTCTACTTCGCATTGATTTGAAACTAAATCATGTGTTTCGCATGGATTTGAAGCTAACTTGTTTGTTTCGCCTGCATTTGAAGCTAAATCATGTATATCACAAGTATTTGAAGCTAAACTATTTGTTTCGCACGGATTCGAAGACAATCCATCTACTTCGCATTGAATTGAAGCTAAATCATGTGTTTCGCATGGATTTGAAGCTAACTTGTTTGTTTCGCCTGCATTTGAAGCTAAATCATGTATGTCACAAGTATTTGAAGCTTAACCATTTGATTCGCTTGGATTTGAAGCCAAGCCTTCTACTTCGCATTGATTTGATGCTAAAACATGTGTTCCGCATGAATTTGAAGCTAAATCATGTGTTTCGCTTGGATTTGAAGATAACTCGTTTGTTCCGCCGGCATTTGTAGCTAAATAATGTAAATCACAAATATTTGATGCTAATCCGTTTGTTTCGCACGGATTCGAAGATAAGCCTTTTACTTCGCATTGATTTGAAGATAAATCATGTGCTTCGCATGGATTTGAAGCTAACCCGTATGATTCGCCAGCATTTGAAGCTAAATCATGTATATCATAAGTATTTGTAACTAAACCATTTGCTTCGCATGGATTTGATGCTGAGCCTTCTACTTCGCATTGATTTGAAGCTAAATCGTTTGTTACGCATGGATTTGGAGCTAACTCGTTTGTTTCTCCTGCATTTGAAGCTATATCACTTATATCCCAAGTGTTTGCAGCTCAATCATTTGTTTCGCATAGATTTGAATCTAAACCTTCTAATTCGCATGAATTTTAAGCTCAATCGTGTGTTCCGCATGAATTTGAAGCTAACTCGTTTGTTTCGTCTGCACTTGAAGCAATATCACATATATTGCTGGTATCTGAAGCTAAATCATTTGTGTCGCATGGATTTGAAGCTAAACCTTCTACATAGCATTGATTTGAAGCTAAATCATGTGTAACGCATGGATTTTGAAGCTAACTCGTTTGATTCGTCTGCATTCGAAGCAATATCACTTATATCGCACGTATCTGAAGCTAAATCATTTGTGTCGCATAAATTTGAAGCTAAACCTATTACATAGCATTGCTTTGAAGCTCAATCATGTGTTTTGCATGGATTTGAAGCTAACTCGTTTGTTTCCCCTTCATTTGAAGCTATGTCACTTATATCGCGAGTAACTGATGCTAAATCAGTTGTTTCGCATGGATTCGAAGCTAAACCTTCTACATCGCATTGATTTGAAGCTAAATCATGTGTTTCGCTTGTATATGAAGCTAACTCGTTTGTTTCGCCTGCAGTTGAATCTATATCACTCATATCGCAAGTATTTGAAGCTAAATCATTTGTTCGGCATGGATTAGAAGCTATGCCTTCTACTTCGCATTGATTTGAAGCTAAATCGTTTGTTTCGCATGGATTTGGTGCTAACTCGTTTGTTTCTCCTGCATTTGAAGCTATATCACAAATCGAATGTATGTGACCTTAAATCAGTTGTTTCGCGTGGGTTTGAAGCTAAGCATTCTACATCGCATTGATTTACTGTTAAATCATGTGTTTCGCCTGCATTTGAAGCTATATCACTTGTATCGCAAGTATTTGAAAAAAATCATTTTTTTCGCATGGATTTGAAGCTAAACCTTCTACATCGCATTGATTTGCAGTTGAATCACGTGTTTCGTATGGATTTGAAGCTAACTCATTTGTTTCGCCGGCATTTGTAGCTAAATAATGTAAATCACAAGTATTTGATGCTAATCCGTTTGTTTCGCACGGATTCGAAGATAAGCCTTTTACTTCGCATTGATTTGAAGATAAATCATGTGCTTCGCATGGATTTGAAGCTAACCCGTATGATTCGCCAGCATTTGAAGCTAAATCATGTATATCATAAGTATTTGTAACTAAACCATTTGCATCGCATGGATTTGAAGCTATGCCTTCTACTTCGCATTCATTTGAAGAAAAATCATTTGTTAAGTTTTTGATTTAAAACTAACTCGTTTGTTTCGACTGCACTTGAAGCAATATCACTTATATCGCTAGTATCTGAAGCTAAATCATTTGTTTCGCATGGATTTGAAGCTAAACCTTCAACGTCGCATTGATTTGCAGCTAAATCATGTGTTTCGCATGGATCTGAAGCTAACTCGTTTGTTTCGCGTACATTTGTAGTTATATCACTTATATCGCAATTATCAGAAGATAAATCATTTGTTTCTCATGTAGTTGAAGCTACTCCTTCTACTTCGCATCGATTTGAATCTAAATCATGTGTTTCGCTTGGATTTGAAGCTAACTCGTTTGTTTCCCCTGCATTTGAAGCTATATCACTTATATCGCAAGTATCTGATGGTAAATCATTTGTTTCGCACGGATTTGATGCTAAACCTTCTACATCGCATTGATTTGCAGCAAAATCATGTGTTTCGCTTGGATTTGAAGCTAACTCGTTTGTTTCGTCTGCATTTGAAGCTATGTCACTTATATCGCAAGTATCTGAAGCTAAATCATTTGTGTCGCATGCATTTGAAGATAAATCATGTATATCACAAGTAGTTGAAGCTAAACCGTTTGTTTCGCACGGATTCGAAGATAAGCCTTATACTTCGCATTGATTTGTCGATAAATCGAGTGTTTCGCATGGATTTGAAGCTAACTCGTTTGTTTCGCCTGCATTTAATGCTATATCACTTATATCGCAATTATCTAAAGATAAATCATTTGTTTCTCATGTATTTGATGTTAACCCTTCTACTTCGCGTTGATTTGAAACTAAATCATGTGTTTCGCATGAATTTGAAGCTAACTCGATTGTTTCGCCTGCATTTAATGCTATATCACTTATATCGCAATTATCTAAAGATAAATCATTTGTTTCTCATGTATTTGAAGCTAAGCCTTCTACTTCGCATTGATTTGAAACTAAATCATGTGTTTCGCATGGATTTGAAGCTAACTTGTTTGTTTCGCCTGCATTTGAAGCTAAATCATGTATATCACAAGTATTTGAAGCTAAACTATTTGTTTCGCACGGATTCGAAGACAATCCATCTACTTCGCATTGAATTGAAGCTAAATCATGTGTTTCGCATGGATTTGAAGCTAACTCGTTTGTTTCGCAGGCAGTTGAAGCTATATCACTTATATCACAAGTATTTGAAGCTAAACCGTTTGTTTCGCACGGATTCGAAGATAAGCCTTTTACTTCGCATTGATTTGAAGATAAATCATGTGTTTCGCATGGATTTGAAGCTAACTCGTTTGTTTCGCCTGCATTTGAAGCAAAATCATGTATATCACAAGTATTTGAAGCTTAACCATTTGATTCGCTTGGATTTGAAGCCAAGCCTTCTACTTCGCATTGATTTGATGCTAAAACATGTGTTCCGCATGAATTTGAAGCTAAATCATGTGTTTCGCTTGGATTTGAAGAGAACTCGTTTGTTCCGCCGGCATTTGTAGCTAAATAATGTAAATCACAAATATTTGATGCTAATCCGTTTGTTTCGCACGGATTCGAAGATAAGCCTTTTACTTCGCATTGATTTGAAGATAAATCATGTGCTTCGCATGGATTTGAAGCTAACCCGTATGATTCGCCAGCATTTGGAGCTAAATCATGTATATCATAAGTATTTGTAACTAAACCATTTGCTTCGCATGGATTTGAAGCTATGCCTTCTACTTCGCATTGATTTGAAGAAAAATCATTTGTTAAGTTTTTGATTTAAAACTAACTCGTTTGTTTCGACTACACTTGAAGCAATATCACTTATATCGCTAGTATCTGAAGCTAAATCATTTGTTTCGCATGGATTTGAAGCTAAACCTTCAACGTCGCATTGATTTGAATCTAAATCATGTGTTTCGCTTGGATTTGAAGCTAACTCGTTTGTTTCCCCTGCATTTGAAGCTATATCACTTATATCGCAAGTATCTGATGCTAAATCATTTGTTTCGCATGGATTTGATGCTAAACCTTCTACATCGCATTGATTTGCAGCAAAATCATGTGTTTCGCTTGGATTTGAAGCTAACTCGTTTGTTTCGTCTGCATTTGAAGCTATGTCACTTATATCGCAAGTATCTGAAGCTAAACCATTTGTGTCGCATGCATTTGAAGCTAAACTTGCCACACAGCATTGATTTGAAGCTTAATCATGTGTTTCGCATGGATTTGAAGCTAACTCGTTTGTTTCGCGTGCAGCTGAAGCTATATCACCTAAATCCCAAGTGTTTGCTGCTCAATAATTTGTTTCGCATGGATTTGAAACTAACTCGTTTGTTTCGACTGCACTTGAAGCAATATCACTTATATCGCTAGTATCTGATGCTAAATCATTTGTTTCGCATGGATTTGAAGCTAAACCTTCAACGTCGCATTGATTTGCAGCTAAATCATGTGTTTCGCATGGATCTGAAGCTAACTCGTTTGTTTCGCCTGCAGTTGAATCTATATCACTTATATCGCAAGTATATGAAGCTAAATCATTTGTTCGCATGGATTTGATGCTAAACCTTCTACATCGCATTGATTTGCAGCAAAATCATGTGTTTCGCTTGGATTTGAAGCTAACTCGTTTGTTTCCCCTGCATTTGAAGCTATATCACTTATATCGCAAGTATCTGATGCTAAATCATTTGTTTCGCATGGATTTGATGCTAAATCTTCTACATCGCATTGATTTGCAGCAAAATCATGTGTTTCGCATGGATTTGAAGCTAACTCGTTTGTTTCGTCTGCATTTGAAGCTATGTCACTTATATCGCAAGTATCTGAAGCTAAACCATTTGTGTCGCATGCATTTGAAGCTAAACTTGCCACACAGCATTGATTTGAAGCTTAATCATGTGTTTCGCATAGATTTGAAGCTAACTCGTTTGTTTCGCGTGCAGCTGAAGCTATATCACCTAAATCCCAAGTGTTTGCTGCTCAATAATTTGTTTCGCATGGATTTGAAGCTAAACCTTCTACATCGCATGGACTTGAAGCTTACTCGTTTGTTTCGCATGCAGCTGAAGCTATATCACCTAAATCCCAAGTGTTTGCTGCTCAATAATTTGTTTCGCATGGATTTGAAACTAACTCGTTTGTTTCGACTGCACTTGAAGCAATATCACTTATATCGCTAGTATCTGAAGCTAAATCATTTGTTTCGCATGGATTTGAAGCTAAACCTTCAACGTCGCATTGATTTGCAGCTAAATCATGTGTTTCGCATGGATCTGAAGCTAACTCGTTTGTTTCGCCTGCAGTTGAATCTATATCACTTATATCGCAAGTATATGAAGCTAAATCATTTGTTCGCATGCATTAGAAGATAAGCCTTCTACTTCGCATTGATTTGAAGCTAAATCGTTTGTGTCGCATGGATTTGGAGCTAACTCGTTTGTTTCGCCAGCATTTGAAGCTATATCACATATATCGCAATTATCTGGAGATAAATCATTTGTTTCTCATATAGTTGAAACAAATCCTTCTACTGCGCATTGATTTGAAGATAAATCATGTGCTTCGCATGGATTTGAAGCTAACCCGTATGCTTCGCCAGCATTTGAAGCTAAATCATGCATATCACAAGTATTTGATGCTAAACCATTTGTTTCGCATGGATTTGAAGCTAAGCCTTCAACTTCGCTTTGATTGGAAGCTAAATCATGTGGTTCACATGGATTAGAAGCTAACTCGATTGTTTCGCGTACATTTGTAGTTATATCACTTATATCGCAATTATCAGAAAATAAATCATTTGTTTCTCATGTAGTTGAAGCTACTCCTTCTACTTCGCATTGATTTGAATCTAAATCATGTGTTTCGCTTGGATTTGAAGCTAACTCGTTTGTTTCCCCTGTATTTGAAGCTATATCACTTATATCGCAAGTATCTGAAGCTAAATCATTTGTGTCGCATGCATTTGAAGCTAAACTTGCCACACAGCATTGATTTGAAGCTTAATCATGTGTTTTGCATGGTATTGAGGCTAACTCGTTTGTTTCGCATGCAGTTGAAGCTATATCACATATATCGCAAGTATCTGAAGCTAAATCATTGGTTTCGCATGGATTTGAAGCTAAACATTCGACATCGCATTGATTTGCTGTTAAATCATGTGTTTTGCACGGATTTGAAGCTAACTCGTTTGTTTCCCTTGCATTCGAAGCCTTACCACTTATATCGCAATTATTTAATGCTAAAAAATTAGATTCGCATGGATTTGAAGCAAAACCTTCTATATCGCATTGATTTGCAGCCAAATCATGTGTTTCGCACTAATTTGAAGCTAATAGATGTGTTTCGCATTAATTTTAAGCTAAATCATGTGTTACGTATGGAATTGAAGCTAACTGGTTTCTTTCGCCTGCATTTGAAGCTATATAGCCTATATCCCAACTGTTTGAAGCACAATCATTTGTTTCGCATGGATTTGAAGCTAACTCGTTTGTTTCGACTGCACTTGAAGCAATATCACTTATATCGCTAGTATCTGAAGCTAAATCATTTGTTTCGCATGGATTTGAAGCTAAACCTTCAACGTCGCATTGATTTGCAGCTAAATCATGTGTTTCGCATGGATCTGAAGCTAACTCGTTTGTTTGGTCTGCATTTGAAACTATATAACTTACATCCCAAGTGTTTGAAGCTAAATCATTTGTTTCGCATGGATTTGAAGCTAAACCTTCTACATCGCATGGACTTGAAGCTAACTCGTTTGTTTCGCATGCAGCTGAAGTTATATCACATATATCCCAACTGTTTGCAGCTCAATAATTTGTTTCGCATGGATTCGAAGCAAAACCTTCTACATCGCATTGATTTGAAGCTAAATCATGTGTTTCGCATGGATTTGAAGTTAACTCGTTTGTTTCGCCTGCAGTTGAAGCTATATCACGTATATCCGAAGTGTTTGAAGCTCAATCAATTGTTCCGCATCGATTTTAAGCTAAGCCTTCTACTTCGCATTGATTTGAAACTAAATCAAGTGGAACGCATGGATTTTGAAGCTAACTCGATTGATTCGTATGCATTTGATGCTATATCACTTATATCGCAAGTATTTGAGCTAAATCATTTGTGTCGCATGGATTTGAAGCTAAGGCTTCTACTTCTCATCTATTTGAAGCTAAATGATGTGTATCGCATGAATTTTGAAGCTAACTGGTTTGATTCGACTGTATTTGAAACTATATCACTTATATACCAATTGTTTGTAGCTCAATCATTTGTTTCGCGTGGATTTCAAGCTAAACCTTCTACATCGCATAGATTTGTAGCAAAATCATGTGTTTCGCATGGATTTGAAACTAACTCGGTTGTTTCGTCAGCATTTGAAGCTATATCACTTATATCGCAAGTATCTCAAGCTAAATCATTTGTGTCGAATGGATTTGAAGCTAAACCTGCTACATAGCATTGATTTGAAGCTTAATCATGTGTTTTGCATGGATTTGAAGCTAACTCGTTTGTATCGTCTGCATTTGAAGCTATATCACGTATATCCCAAGTGCTTGAAGCTAAATCTTTTGTTTCGCGTTGATTTGAAGTTAAACCTTCTACATCGCATTGATTTGAAGCTGAATCATGTGATTCGCTTGAATTTGAAGCTAACTCGTTTGTTTCCCCTGCATTTGAAGCTACGTCACATATATCGCATGTATCTGATGCTAAATCATTTGTTACGCATGGATTTGAAGCTATACCTTCTACATCGCATTGATTTGCATCTAAATCTTGTGTTTCGCAAGGATATGAAGCTAACTCGTTTGTTTCGTCTGCATTTGAAGCTAGATCACTTATATGGCAAGCATCGGAAGCCAAATCATTTGTTCGCATGCATTAGAAGATAAGCCTTCTACTTCGCATTGATTTGAAGCTAAATCGTTTGTGTCGCATGGATTTGGAGCTAACTCGTTTGTTTCGCCAGCATTTGAAGCTATATCACATATATCGCAATTATCTGGAGATAAATCATTTGTTTCTCATGTAGTTGAAGCAAATCCTTCTACTGCGCATTGATTTGAAGATAAATCATGTGCTTCGCATGGATTTGAAGCTAACCCGTATGCTTCGCCAGCATTTGAAGCTATATCATGTATATCATAAGTATTTGTAACTAAACCATTTGCTTCGCATGGATTTGAAGCTATGCCTTCTACTTCGCATTGATTTGAAGAAAAATCATTTGTTAAGTTTTTGATTTGAAACTAACTCGATTATTTCGCCTCCATTTGAAGCTAAATCATGCATATCACAAGTATTTGATGCTAAACCATTTGATTCGCATGGATTTGAAGCTAAGCCTTCAACTTCGCTTTGATTGGAAGCTAAATCATGTGGTTCACATGGATTAGAAGCTAACTCGATTGTTTCGCGTACATTTGTAGTTATATCACTTATATCGCAATTATCAGAAAATAAATCATTTGTTTCTCATGTAGTTGAAGCTACTCCTTCTACTTCGCATTGATTTGAATCTAAATCATGTGTTTCGCTTGGATTTGAAGCTAACTCGTTTGTTTCCCCTGTATTTGAAGCTATATCACTTATATCGCAAGTATCTGAAGCTAAATCATTTGTGTCGCATGCATTTGAAGCTAAACTTGCCACACAGCATTGATTTGAAGCTTAATCATGTGTTTTGCATGGTATTGAGGCTAACTCGTTTGTTTCGCATGCAGTTGAAGCTATATCACATATATCGCAAGTATCTTAAGCTAAATCATTGGTTTCGCATGGATTTGAAGCTAAACCTTCAACGTCGCATTGATTTGCAGCTAAATCATGTGTTTCGCATGGATCTGAAGCTAACTCGTTTGTTTGGTCTGCATTTGAAACTATATAACTTACATCCCAAGTGTTTGAAGCTAAATCATTTGTTTCGCATGGATTTGAAGCTAAACCTTCTACATCGCATGGACTTGAAGCTAACTCGTTTGTTTCGCATGCAGCTGAAGTTATATCACATATATCCCAACTGTTTGCAGCTCAATAATTTGTTTCGCATGGATTCGAAGCAAAACCTTCTACATCGCATTGATTTGAAGCTAAATCATGTGTTTCGCATGGATTTGAAGTTAACTCGTTTGTTTCGCCTGCAGTTGAAGCTATATCACGTATATCCGAAGTGTTTGAAGCTCAATCAATTGTTCCGCATCGATTTTAAGCTAAGCCTTCTACTTCGCATTGATTTGAAACTAAATCAAGTGGAACGCATGGATTTTGAAGCTAACTCGATTGATTCGTATGCATTTGATGCTATATCACTTATATCGCAAGTATTTGAGCTAAATCATTTGTGTCGCATGGATTTGAAGCTAAGGCTTCTACTTCTCATCTATTTGAAGCTAAATGATGTGTATCGCATGAATTTTGAAGCTAACTGGTTTGATTCGACTGTATTTGAAACTATATCACTTATATACCAATTGTTTGTAGCTCAACCATTTGTTTCGCGTGGATTTCAAGCTAAACCTTCTACATCGCATAGATTTGTAGCAAAATCATGTGTTTCGCATGGATTTGAAACTAACTCGGTTGTTTCGTCAGCATTTGAAGCTATATCACTTATATCGCAAGTATCTCAAGCTCAATCATTTGTGTCGGATGGATTTGAAGCTAAACCTGCTACATAGCATTGATTTGAAGCTTAATCATGTGTTTTGCATGGATTTGAAGCTAACTCGTTTGTATCGTCTGCATTTGAAGCTATATCACGTATATCCCAAGTGCCTGAAGCTAAATCTTTTGTTTCGCGTTGATTTGAAGTTAAACCTTCTACATCGCATTGATTTGAAGCTGAATCATGTGATTCGCTTGAATTTGAAGCTAACTCGTTTGTTTCCCCTGCATTTGAAGCTACGTCACATATATCGCATGTATCTGATGCTAAATCATTTGTTACGCATGGATTTGAAGCTATACCTTCTACATCGCATTGATTTGCATCTAAATCTTGTGTTTCGCAAGGATATGAAGCTAACTCGTTTGTTTCGTCTGCATTTGAAGCTAGATCACTTATATGGCAAGCATCGGAAGCCAAATCATTTGTTCGCATGCATTAGAAGATAAGCCTTCTACTTCGCGTTGATTTGAAGCTAAATCGTTTGTGTCGCATGGATTTGGAGCTAACTCGTTTGTTTCGCCAGCATTTGAAGCTATATCACATATATCGCAATTATCTGGAGATAAATCATTTGTTTCTCATGTAGTTGAAGCAAATCCTTCTACTGCGCATTGATTTGAAGATAAATCATGTGCTTCGCATGGATTTGAAGCTAACCCGTATGCTTCGCCAGCATTTGAAGCTATATCATGTATATCATAAGTATTTGTAACTAAACCATTTGCTTCGCATGGATTTGAAGCTATGCCTTCTACTTCGCATTGATTTGAAGAAAAATCATTTGTTAAGTTTTTGATTTGAAACTAACTCGATTATTTCGCCTCCATTTGAAGCTAAATCATGCATATCACAAGTATTTGATGCTAAACCATTTGTTTCGCATGGATTTGAAGCTAAGCCTTCAACTTCGCTTTGATTGGAAGCTAAATCATGTGGTTCACATGGATTAGAAGCTAACTCGATTGTTTCGCGTACATTTGTAGTTATATCACTTATATCGCAATTATCAGAAAATAAATCATTTGTTTCTCATGTAGTTGAAGCTACTCCTTCTACTTCGCATTGATTTGAATCTAAATCATGTGTTTCGCTTGGATTTGAAGCTAACTCGTTTGTTTCCCCTGTATTTGAAGCTATATCACTTATATCGCAAGTATCTGGAGATAAATCATTTGTTTCTCATGTAGTTGAAGCAAATCCTTCTACTGCGCATTGATTTGAAGATAAATCATGTGCTTCGCATGGATTTGAAGCTAACCCGTATGCTTCGCCAGCATTTGAAGCTATATCATGTATATCATAAGTATTTGTAACTAAACCATTTGCTTCGCATGGATTTGAAGCTATGCCTTCTACTTCGCATTGATTTGAAGAAAAATCATTTGTTAAGTTTTTGATTTGAAACTAACTCGATTATTTCGCCTCCATTTGAAGCTAAATCATGCATATCACAAGTATTTGATGCTAAACCATTTGTTTCGCATGGATTTGAAGCTAAGCCTTCAACTTCGCTTTGATTGGAAGCTAAATCATGTGGTTCACATGGATTAGAAGCTAACTCGATTGTTTCGCGTACATTTGTAGTTATATCACTTATATCGCAATTATCAGAAAATAAATCATTTGTTTCTCATGTAGTTGAAGCTACTCCTTCTACTTCGCATTGATTTGAATCTAAATCATGTGTTTCGCTTGGATTTGAAGCTAACTCGTTTGTTTCCCCTGTATTTGAAGCTATATCACTTATATCGCAAGTATCTGAAGCTAAATCATTTGTGTCGCATGCATTTGAAGCTAAACTTGCCACACAGCATTGATTTGAAGCTTAATCATGTGTTTTGCATGGTATTGAGGCTAACTCGTTTGTTTCGCATGCAGTTGAAGCTATATCACATATATCGCAAGTATCTGAAGCTAAATCATTGGTTTCGCATGGATTTGAAGCTAAACATTCGACATCGCATTGATTTGCTGTTAAATCATGTGTTTTGCACGGATTTGAAGCTAACTCGTTTGTTTCCCTTGCATTCGAAGCCTTACCACTTATATCGCAATTATTTAATGCTAAAAAATTAGATTCGCATGGATTTGAAGCAAAACCTTCTATATCGCATTGATTTGCAGCCAAATCATGTGTTTCGCACTAATTTGAAGCTAATAGATGTGTTTCGCATTAATTTTAAGCTAAATCATGTGTTACGTATGGAATTGAAGCTAACTGGTTTCTTTCGCCTGCATTTGAAGCTATATAGCCTATATCCCAACTGTTTGAAGCACAATCATTTGTTTCGCATGGATTTGAAGCTAACTCGTTTGTTTCGACTGCACTTGAAGCAATATCACTTATATCGCTAGTATCTGAAGCTAAATCATTTGTTTCGCATGGATTTGAAGCTAAACCTTCAACGTCGCATTGATTTGCAGCTAAATCATGTGTTTCGCATGGATCTGAAGCTAACTCGTTTGTTTGGTCTGCATTTGAAACTATATAACTTACATCCCAAGTGTTTGAAGCTAAATCATTTGTTTCGCATGGATTTGAAGCTAAACCTTCTACATCGCATGGACTTGAAGCTAACTCGTATGTTTCGCATGCAGCTGAAGTTATATCACATATATCCCAACTGTTTGCAGCTCAATAATTTGTTTCGCATGGATTCGAAGCAAAACCTTCTACATCGCATTGATTTGAAGCTAAATCATGTGTTTCGCATGGATTTGAAGTTAACTCGTTTGTTTCGCCTGCAGTTGAAGCTATATCACGTATATCCGAAGTGTTTGAAGCTCAATCAATTGTTCCGCATCGATTTTAAGCTAAGCCTTCTACTTCGCATTGATTTGAAACTAAATCAAGTGAAACGCATGGATTTTGAAGCTAAATCGATTGATTCGTATGCATTTGATGCTATATCACTTATATCGCAAGTATTTGAGCTAAATCATTTGTGTCGCATGGATTTGAAGCTAAGGCTTCTACTTCTCATCTATTTGAAGCTAAATGATGTGTATCGCATGAATTTTGAAGCTAACTGGTTTGATTCGACTGTATTTGAAACTATATCACTTATATACCAATTGTTTGTAGCTCAATCATTTGTTTCGCGTGGATTTCAAGCTAAACCTTCTACATCGCATAGATTTGTAGCAAAATCATGTGTTTCGCATGGATTTGAAACTAACTCGGTTGTTTCGTCAGCATTTGAAGCTATATCACTTATATCGCAAGTATCTCAAGCTAAATCATTTGTGTCGGATGGATTTGAAGCTAAACCTGCTACATAGCATTGATTTGAAGCTTAATCATGTGTTTTGCATGGATTTGAAGCTAACTCGTTTGTATCGTCTGCATTTGAAGCTATATCACGTATATCCCAAGTGCCTGAAGCTAAATCTTTTGTTTCGCGTTGATTTGAAGTTAAACCTTCTACATCGCATTGATTTGAAGCTGAATCATGTGATTCGCTTGAATTTGAAGCTAACTCGTTTGTTTCCCCTGCATTTGAAGCTACGTCACATATATCGCATGTATCTGATGCTAAATCATTTGTTACGCATGGATTTGAAGCTATACCTTCTACATCGCATTGATTTGCATCTAAATCTTGTGTTTCGCAAGGATATGAAGCTAACTCGTTTGTTTCGTCTGCATTTGAAGCTAGATCACTTATATGGCAAGCATCGGAAGCCAAATCATTGGTTTCGCATGGATTTGAAGCTAAACCTTCTACATCGAATAGATTTGAAGCTAACTCGTTTGTTTCGTCTTCAAATGAAGCTATATCACTTATATCGCAAGTATTTGAGGAAAAATCATGTGTTTTGCATGGATTTGAAACTAGCTCGTTTGTTTCTCCTGCATTTGAAGCTATATCACTTATATCGCAAGTATCTGAAGCTAAATCATTTGTTTCGCTTGGATTTGAAGTTAACTCGTTTGTTGCGCATGCAGTTGAATCTAAATAACGTATATCACAAGTATCTGAATCTAAAGTATTTGTTTGGCATGGATTTGAATCGAATCCACGTGTATCGCATGAGTTTTAAGCTAAATCATGTGTTCCGCATGGATTTGAAGCTAACTCGTTTGTTTCGACTGCACTTGAAGCAATATCACTTATATCGCTAGTATCTGAAGCTAAATCATTTGTTTCGCATGGATTTGAAGCTAAACCTTCAACGTCGCATTGATTTGCAGTTAAATCATGTGTTTCGCATGGATCTGAAGCTAACTCGTTTGTTTCGTCTGCATTTGAAACTATATCACTTATATCCCAAGTGTTTGAAGCTAAATCATTTGTTTCGCATGGATTTGAAGCTAAACCTTCTACATCGCATGGACTTGAAGCTAACTCGTTTGTTTCGCATGCAGCTGAAGCTATATCACCTATATACCAACTGTTTGCAGCTCAATAATTTGTTTCGCATGGATTTGAAACTAAACCTTCTAAATCGCATGAATTTTAAGCTAAATCATGTGTACCGCATCGATTTGAAGCTAACTCGTTTGTTTCGTCTGCACTTGAAGCAATATCACATATATCGCTAGTATCTGAAGCTAAATCATTTGTTTCGCGTGGATTTGAACCTAAACCTTCAGCATCGTACTGATTTGCATCTAAATCATGTGTTTCGCATGGATTTACAGCTAACTCGTTCGTTTCGCCTGCATTTAATGCTATATCACTTATATCGCATACTTGCGCTTATTATATCGCAAGTATCTGAAGCTAAATCGTTTGTTTAGCATGGATTTGAAGCTAAACCTTCTACATCGCATTGATTTGAAGCTAAATCATGTGTTTCTCCTGGATTTGAAGTTAACTCGTTTGTTTCACCTGCATTTGAAGCTATATCATGTATATCACAAGTATTTGAAACTAAACCATTTATTTCGCATGGATTAGAAGATAAGCATTCTACTTCGAATTGATTTGAAGCTAAATCATGTGTTTCGCATGGTTTTGAAGCTAACTCGTTTGTTTCGCATGCAGTTGAAGTTAAATCATGAATAAAACAAGAATTTGAAGCTAAACTATTTGTTTCGCATGGATTTGAAGGTAAACAATGCGTTTCAAATGAATTTGAATGTAAATCATGTGTTTCGCCTGGATTTGAATCTAACTCGTTTGTTTCGCCTGCATTTGTCGCTAAATCATGTATATCACAAGTATTTGAATCTAAACCATTTGTTTCGCATGGATTCGATGATAACCCTTCTACTTCGCATGAATTTGAAGCTAAATCATGTGTTTCGTTTTGATTTGAAACTAACTCGATTGTTTCGGCGGCATATGAAGCTAAGTCATGTATAACACAAGCATCTGAAGCTAAATCATTTGTTTAGCATGGATTTGAAGCTAAACCTTCTACATCGCATTGATTTGGTTCTAAATCATGTGTGTCGCATGGATTTGACGCTAACTCGTTTGATTCGTCTGCATTTGCAGCTATATCGCTTATATCCCAAGTGTTTGAAGCTAAATCATTTGTTTCGCATGGATTTGAAGCTAAGCCTTCTACTTCGCATTGATTTGAAGCTAAATCATGTGGAACGCATGGATTTTGAAGCTAACTCGATTGATTCGTATGCATTTGATGCTATATCACTTATATCGCAAGTATTTGAGCTAAATCATTTGTGTCGCATGGATTTGAAGCTAAGTCTTCTACATCGCATTGATTTGCAGCTAAATCATGTGTTTCGCATGGATTTGGAACTAACTCGTTTGTTTCGTCAGCATTTGAAGCTATATCACTTATATCGCAAGTATCTCAAGCTAAATCATTTGTGTCGTATGGATTTGAAGCTAAACCTGCTACATTGATTTGAAGCTTAATCATGTGATTTGCATGGATTTGAAGCTAACTCGTTTGTTTCCCCTGCATTTGAAGCTATGTCACATATATCGCAAGTATCTGATGCTAAATCATTTGTTACGCATGGATATGAAGCTAAACCTTCTACATCGCATTGATTTGCATCTAAATCATGTGATTCGCAAGGATATGAAGCTAACTCGTTTGTTTCATCTGCATTTGAAGCTAGATCACTTATATCGCAAGCATCTGAAACCAAATCATTGGTTTCGCATGGATTTGAAGCTAAACCTTCTACATCGCATTGATTTGAAGCTAAATCATGTGATTCGCTTGAATTTGAAGCTAACTCGTTTGTTTCCCCTGCATTTGAAGCTACGTCACATATATCACATGTATCTGATGCTAAATTTTTTGTGTCGCATGGATTTGAAGCTAAACATACTACATCGCATTGGTTTGAAGTTAAACCTTCTACATTGCATTTATTTGAAGCTAAATTATCTGTTTCGCATGGAATTGAAGCTAACTGGTTTTTTTCGCCTGCATTTGAAGCTATATCGATTGTATCGCAAGTATTTGAAGAAAAATCATTTGTTCCACATGGATTTGAATCTAAGCCTTCTACTTCCAATTGATTTGAAGCTACATCATGTGTTTCACTTGGATTTGATGCTAACTCGTTTGTTCCGCATGCAGTTAAAGCTGAATCATATATAAAACATGTATTTGACGCTAAACTATTCGTGTCGCATGGATTTGAAACTAAGCCTTCTTCTTCGCATCGATTTGAAGCTAAATCATGTCTTTCGCTTGGATTTGTAGCTAATTCGTTTGTTTCGCATGCAGTTGAAGCTAAATCATGTATGTCACAAGTATTCGAAGCGAAACCATTTGTTTTGCATGGATTTGAAGCTAAGCCTTCTACTTCGCATTGATTTGAAGCTAAATCATGTGTTTCGGTTGGATTTGAAAATAAATGGTTTGTTTCGAATGCAGTTGAAGCTAAATCATGTATATCACATGTATTTGAAGCCAAACAATTTCATTCGCATGGATTTCAATCTGAGCCTTCTACTTCGCATTGATTTGAAGCTGAATCATGTGTTTCGCATGGATTTGAAGCTAACTCGTTTGTTTCGCATGCAGTTGAAGCTAAATCATGTATATCACATGTATTTGAAGCTAAACCATTTGATTGGCATGGATTTGAAGCCGAGCCATCTACTTCGCATTGATTTAATGCTAAATCATGTGTTTCGGTTGAATTTGAAACTAATACGTTTGTTTCGCATGCAGTTGATGCTAAATCATGTATAAAACAAGTATTTGAAGTTAAGCTATTCGTTTCACATGGATTTGAAGCTAAGCCTTCTACTTCGCATTGATTTGAAAATAAATCATCTGTTTCGCGTGGATTTTAAGCCAACTCGTTTATTTCGCATGCAGTTGAAGCTAAACCATGTATATCACAAGTATTTGAAGCTAAAGCAATTGATTCGCTTGGATGTGAAACTAAGCTTTCTACTTCGCCTTGATTTGAAGCTGAACCATTTATTTCGCATGAATATTAAACTAAACCATGTGTTTCTAATGAATTTTAAGCTAAATCATGTGTTTTGCATGGATTTGAAACTAACTCGATTGTTTCGCCTGCATTTGAAGCTAAATCATGAATATCACAAGTATTTGAAGCTAACTCATTTGTTTCGCATGCATTTGAAGCGAAATCATGTATATCACATGTAATTGAAGCTAAACCATTTGATTCGCATGGATTTGAAGCTAAGCCTTCTTCTTCACATTGATTTGAAGCTAAATCATTTGTTTCGCATGGATACGAAGATCAGCCTTCTACTTCGCATTAATTTGAAGCTATATCATTTGTTTCGCAAGGATTTGAAGCTAACTCGTTTGTTTCGCATGCAGTTGAAGCTAAATCATGTGTATCACAAGTATTTGAAGATAATCCATTTGTTTTGCATGGATCCGAAGATCAGCTTTCTAGTTCTGATTGATTTGAAGCTAAATCACGTGTTTCGTTGGATTTGAAGCTAACTCGTTTGTTTCGCATGCAGTTGAAGCTAAATCATGTGTATCACAAGTATTTGAAGCTAAACCATTTGATTCGCATGGATTTGAAGCTAAGCCTTCAACTTCGCTTTGATATGAAGCTAAATCATTTGGTTCGCATGGATTTGAAGCTAACTCGTTTGTTTCGCCAGCATTTGAATCTAAATCATGTATATCACAATTATTTGAATCTAAAGCATTTGCTTCCCATTGATTTGAAGATAAGCCTTCTACTTCGCATTGATTTGAAGCTAAATCATGTGTTCCGCATGGATTTGAAGATAACACGTTTGTTTCGCATGCAGTTGAAGCTAAATCATGTTTATCACAAGTATCTGAAACTAAACCATTTGTTTCGCAAGAATATGAAGCTAACCCATGTGTTTCATATGAATTTGTAGCTAAATCAGGGGTTTCGCGTGGATTTGAAACTAACTTGTTTGTTTCATATGCTGTTGATGCTAAATCATGTATATCACAAGTTTTTGAAGCTATAGCATTTGATTCGCATGGATTTGAAGCTAAGCCTTCTACTTCGCATTGATTTGAAGCTGAATCCTGTGTTTCGCTTGAATTCGTATCTAACACGTTTGTTTCACATGAAGTTGAAGCTAAATCATGTATATCACAAGTATTTGATGCTAAAGCATTTGTCTCGCATGGGTTTGAAGCTAAGCCTGCTACTTCGCATTGATTTAAAGCTGAATCCTTTGATCCGCATGGATTTTAAGCTAACTCGTTTGTTTCGCATGCGATTGAAGCTAAATCATGCATATCTCAAGTATTTGAAGCTGAACCCTTTGTTTCGCATTGATTTGAAGCTAAGGCTTCTACTGCGCATTGATTTGAAGTTAAATCATGTGTTTCCCTTGGGTGTGACGCTAAATCGTTTATTCCGCATGCAGCTGAATCTAAATCATGTATATCACAAGTATTTGAAGCTAAACCATTTGACTTGCATTGATTTGAAGCTAAGACTTCTACGTCGCATTGATTTGAAGCTAAATCATGTGTTTGGTATCGATTTGAAGCTAACTCGTTTGTTTCGCCAGCATTTGAAGCTAAATCATGTATATCACAATTATTTGAATCTAAAGCATTTGCTTCGTATTGATTTGAAGATAAGCCTTCTACTTCACATTGATTTGAAGCTAAATCATGTGTTCCGCATGGATTTGAAGATAACTCGTTTGTTTCACATGTAGTTGAAGCTAAATCATGTATATGACAAGTATTTGAAGCTGAACCATTTGTTATGCATGAATATTAAGCTTAACCGTGTGTTTCGCGTGAGTTTGAAGCTAAATCATGTGTTTCGCTTGGATTTGAAGCTAACTTGTTTGTTTCGCATGCAGTTGAAGCTAAATTATGTATATCACAAGTACTTATATCTAAACCATATGTTTCTTATGAATTTTAAGATAAGCCTTCAAGTTCGCAATAATTTGTAGCTAAATCATTTGTTCCGCATGGTTTGAAGCTAAATCATGTATGTCACATTTATTTGAAGCTGAACCATTTGTTTCGCATGAATATTAAGCTGAACCACGTGTTTCGAATGAATTTGAAGCTAAATTATGTGTTTCGCTTTGATTTGAAGCTATCTCGTTTGTTTCGCATGCAGTTGAAGATAAATCATGTATATCACAAGTATTTGAAGCTAAACCATTTGATTCGCATGGATTTGAAGCTAAGCCTTCAACTTCGCTTTGATATGAAGCTAAATCATTTGGTTCGCATGGATTTGAAGCTAACTCGATTGTTTCGCGTGCATTTGAAGTTATATCACTTATATCGCAATTATCAGAAGATAAATCATTTGTTTCTCATGTAGATGAAGCTAATTCTTCTACTTCGCATTGATTTGAATCTAAATCATGTGTTTCGCATGGATTTGAAGCTAACTCGTTTGTTTCGCCAGCATTTGAATCTAAATCATGTATATCACAATTATTTGAATCTAAAGCATTTGCTTCCCATTGATTTGAAGATAAGCCTTCTACTTCGCATTGATTTGAAGCTAAATCATGTGTTCCGCATGGATTTGAAGATAACTCGTTTGTTTCATATGCTGTTGATGCTAAATCATGTATATCACAAGTTTTTGAAGCTATAGCATTTGATTCGCATGGATTTGAAGCTAAGCCTTCTACTTCGCATTGATTTGAAGCTGAATCCTGTGTTTCGCTTGTATTCGTATCTAACACGTTTGTTTCACATGAAGTTGAAGCTAAATCATGTATATCACAAGTATTTGATGCTAAAGCATTTGTCTCGCTTGGGTTTGAAGCTAAGCCTGCTGCTTCGCATTGATTTAAAGCTGAATCCTGTGATCCGCATGGATTTGAAGCTAACTCGTTTGTTTCGCATGAGATTGAAGCTAAATCATGCATATCTCAAGTATTTGAAGCTGAACCATTTGTTTCGCATTGATTTGAAGCTAAGGCTTATACTTCGCAATGATTTGAAGTTAAATCATGTGTTTCCCTTGGGTGTGACGCTAAATCGTTTATTCCGCATGCAGCTGAATCTAAATCATGTATATCACAAGTATTTGAAGCTAAACCATTTGACTCGCATTGATTTGAAGCTAAGACTTCTACGTCGCATTGATTTGAAGCTAAATCATGTGTTCCGCATGGATTTGAAGATAACTGGTTTGTTTCGCATGCAGTTGAAGCTATATCACTTATGTCACAAGAATTTGAAGCTAAACCAATTGTTTCGCATGGATTTGAAGATAAGCATTCTACTTCGCATTCATTTGAAGCTGAATCATTTCTTTCGCTTGAATTTAAAGCTAACACGTTTGTTTCACATGCAGTTGAAGCTAAATCATGTATATCACAAGAATTTGAAGCTGAACCATTTGTTCTGCATGAATATTAAACTTAACCATGTGTTTCGCATGAGTTTGAAGCTAAATCATATGTTTCGCTAGAATTTGAAGCTAAGTCGTTTGTTTCTCACGTATTTGAAGCAAATCATTCTACTTCGCGTGGATTTGAAGCTAACTCGTTAGTTTGGCATGCAGTTGAAGCTAAATCATGTTTATCACAAGTATCTGAAACTAAATCATTTGTTTCGCAAGAATATGAATCTAACCCATGTGTTTCATATGAATTTGTAGCTAAATCAGGGCTTTCGCATGGATTTGAAGCTAACTCGTTTGTTTCATATGCTGTTGAAGCTAAATCATGTATATCACAAGTATTTGAAGCTAAAGCATTTGATTCGCATGGGTTTGAAGCTAAGCCTTCTACTTCGCATTGATTTAAAGCTGAATCCGGTGATCCGCATGGATTTGAAGCTAACTCGTTTGTTTCGCACGCGATTGAAGCTAAATCATGCATATCTCAAGTATTCGAAGCTGAACCATTTGTTTCGCATGGATTTGAAGCTAACTCGATTGTTTCGCCAGCATTTGAAGCTAAATCATGTATATCACAAGTATTTGAAGTTAAACCATTTGATTCGCTTGGATTTGAAGCTAAGCATTCTACTTCGCATTCATTTGAAGCTGAATCATTTCTTTCGCTTGAATTTGAAGCTAACACGTTTGTTTCACATGCAGTTGAAGGTAAATCATGTATATCACAATTATTTGAAGCCAAAGCATTCGATTCGCATGGGTTTGAAGCTAAGCCTTCTTCTTCGCATTGATTTGAAACTGAATCCTCTGATTCGCATGGATGTGAAGCTAACTCGTTTGTTTAGCAAGCATTTGAATCTAAATCATGTATATCACAATTATTTGAATCTAAAGCATTTGCTTCGCATTGATTTGAAGATAAGCCTTCTACATCGCATTGATTTGAAGCTGAATCCTGTGATACGCATGGATTTGAAGATAACTCGTTTGTTTCGCATGCAGTTGAATTTATATCACTTATATCACAAGTATTTGAAGCTGAACCATTTGTTTCGCATGGATTTGAAGCTAAGCCTTCTACTTCGCATTGGTTTGAACCTAAATCATTTGTTTCGAATGGATTGGAAACTAAGCCTTCTACTTCGCATTGATTTGAAGCTTAATCATGTGTATCGCATGGATTTTGAAGCTAAACCTTCTACATCGCATTGTTTTGCAGCTAAATCATGTGTTTCGCATGGATTTGAAACTAACTCGTTTGATTCGTCTGCATTTGAAGCTATATCACTTCTATCCCAAGTGTTTGACGCTGAATCATTTGTTTCGCATGGATTTGAAGCTAAAGCTTCTACACCGCAATGATTTGCAGCTAAATCATTTGTTTCGCATGGATTTGAAGCTAAACCTTCTACATCGCACTGATTTGAACCTAAATCATTTGTTTCGAATGGATTTGAAACTAAGTCTTCTACTTCGTTTTGATTTGAAGCTTAATCTTGTGTATCGCATGGATTTTGAAGCTAAACCTTCTACATCGCATTGATTTGCTGCGAAATCATGTGTTTCCCATGGATTTGAAACTAACTCTCTTGTTGCGCATGCTGATGAACCTAAATAACGTATATCACAAGTATTTGTAGCTAAACCATTTGTTCCGTAAGGATTTGAAGCTATTCTTTCTACTTCGAATTGATTTGTAGCTAAATCATTTGTTTCGCATGGATTTTAAGCTAACTCGTTTGTTTCGCATACAGTTGCAGCTATATCACCTATATCACAAGTGTTTGAAGCTCAATCATTTGTTTCGCATAGATATGAAGCTAAACAATGTACATCGCATTGATTTGATGCTAAACATTGTGTACCGCTTGGATTTGAATCTAAGCCTTCTACATCGCATTGATTTGCAGCTAAATCATGTGTTTCGAATGGATTTTGAAGCTGACTCGTTTGATTCGTCTGCATTTGAAGCTATATCACTTATATCCCAAGTGTTTGAAGCTCAATCATTTGTTTCGCGTAGATATGAAGCTAAACCTTCTACATCGCATTGATGTGAAGCTAAACCGTCTACGTCGCATTGATTTGAAGCCTAATCATTTGTTTCGCATGGATTTGAAGCTAACTCGTTTGTTTCCCCTGCATTTGAAGATATATCACTTATATCGCAAGAATCTGAAACTAAATTATTTGTCACGCATGGATTTGACGCTAAGCCTTCTACTTCTTATCGATTTGAAGCTAAATGATGTGTATCGCATGGATGTTGAAACTAACTCGTTTGATTCTACTGCATTTGATGCTATATCACTTATATCGCAAGGATTTGAAGCTAAATCATTTGTTTCGAATGGATTTGAAACTAAGCCTTCTACATCGCATTGATTTGAAGCTTAATCATGTGTATCGCATGGATTTTGAACCTAAACCTTCTACATCGCATTGATTTACTGCGAAACCATGTGTTTCCCATGGATTTGAAACTATCTCTCTTGTCGCGCATGCTGATGAACCCAAATAACGTATATCACAAGTATTTGTATCTAAAGCATTTGTTCCGTATGGATTTGAAGCTATTCCTTCTACTTGGAATTGATTTGTAGTTACATCATTTGTTTCGCATGGATTTGAAGCTAACTCGTTTGTTTCGCATGCAGTTGAAGCTATATCACATATATCGCAAGTATCTGAAGCAAAATAATTGGTTTCGCATGGATTTGAAGCTAAACCTTCGACATCGCATTGATTTGCTGATAAATCAGGTGTTTTGCATGGATTTGAAGCTAACTCGTTTGTTTCCCTTGCATTTGAAGCTGTATCACTTATATCGCAATTATCTGATGCTAAATCATTAGTTTCGCATAGATTTGAAGCAAAACCTTCTACATCGCATTGATTTGCAGCTAAATCATGTGTTTCGCTTGGATTTGAAGCTAACTCGTTTGTTTCGCATGCAGATGGATCCAAATAACGTATATCCTAAGCATTTGTAGCTAAACCATCTGTTTCGTATGGATTTCAAGCTAATCCTTCTACTTCGAATTGATTTGTAGCTAAATCATGTGTATCGCATGGATTTTGAAGCTAATTCTTTTGCGTTCCCTACTTTTGAAGCTATATCACTTATATCGCAAGTATCTGAACCTAAATCATTTGTTTCGCATGGACGTGACGCTAAACCTTCTAAATCGCATTGATTTGCAGCAAAATCATGTGTTACGCTTGGATTTGTAGCTAACTCGTTCGTTTCCCTTGCATTTGAAGCTGTATCACATATATCGCAATTATCTGATGCTAAATCATTAGTTTCGCATAGATTTGAAGCAAAACCTTCTACATCGCATTGATTTGCAACTAAATCATGTGTTTCGCTTGGATTTGAAGCTAACTCGTTTGTTTCGCAAGCAGATGAAGCTATATCACATATATCGCAATTATCTGAAGCTAAATCATTGGTTTCGCATGGATTTGAAGCTAAACCTTCGACATCGCATTGATTTGGTGTTAAATCATGTGTTTTGCATGGATTTTGAAGCTAACTCGTTTGATTCGTCTGCATTCGAAGCAATATCACTTATATCGCAAGTATCTGAAGCTAAATTATTTGTGTCGCATGGATTTGAAGCTAAACCTACTACAGAGCATTGATTTAAAGCTCAATCATGTGTTTTGCATGGATATGAAGCTAACTCGTTTGTTTCCCCTGCATTTGAAGCTATGTCACTTACATCGCTAGTAACTGATGCTAAATCACTTCATTCGCATGGATTTGAAGCTAAACCTTCTAAATCGCATTGATTTCAAGCTATATCATGTGTTTCGCATGTACTTGAACCTTGCTCATTTGTTCCGTCTGCATTTGAAACTATATCACTTATATCGCAAGTATCTGAAGCTAAATCATGTGTTTCGCATGGATTTGAAGCTAACTCGTTTGTTTCGTCTGCATTTGAAGCTATATCATTTATATCCCAAGTGTTTGCAGCTCAATCATTTGTTTCGCATGGATTTGAAGCTAAACCTTCTAAATCGCATGAATTTTAAGCTCAATCATGTGTTTCGCATGGATTTGAAGCTAACTCGTTTGTTTCGTCTGCACTTGAAGCAATATCACATATATTGCTAGTATCTGAAGCTAAATCATTTGTGTCGCATGGATTTGAAGCTAAACCTTCTACATAGCATTGATTTGAAGCTAAATCATGTGTAACGCATGGATTTTGAAGCTAACTCGTTTGATTCGTCTGCATTCGAAGCAATATCACTTATATCGCACGTATCTGAAGCTAAATCAATTGTGTCGCATAAATTTGAAGCTAAACCTATTACATAGCATTGCTTTGAAGCTCAATCATGTGTTTTGCATGGATTTGAAGCTAACTCGTTTGTTTCCCCTTCATTTGAAGCTATGTCACTTATATCGCGAGTAACTGATGCTAAATCAGTTGTTTCGCATGGATTCGAAGCTAAACCTTCTACATCGCATTGATTTGAAGCTAAATCATGTGTTTCGCTTGTATATGAAGCTAACTCGTTTGTTTCGCCTGCAGTTGAATCTATATCACTCATATCGCAAGTATTTGAAGCTAAATCATTTGTTCGGCATGGATTAGAAGCTATGCCTTCTACTTCGCATTGATTTGAAGCTAAATCGTTTGTTTCGCATGGATTTGGTGCTAACTCGTTTGTTTCTCCTGCATTTGAAGCTATATCACAAATCGAATGTATGTGACCTTAAATCAGTTGTTTCGCGTGGGTTTGAAGCTAAGCATTCTACATCGCATTGATTTACTGTTAAATCATGTGTTTCGCCTGCATTTGAAGCTATATCACTTGTATCGCAAGTATTTGAAGCTGGACCATTTGTTTGGCATGAATATTAAGCTAAACCATGTGTTTCGAATGAATTTGAAGCTAAATCATGTGTTTCGCTTGGATTTGAAGATAACTCGTTTGTTTCACCGACATTTGAAGCTAAATCATGTAAATCACAAGTATTTGTAGCTAAACCATTTGTTTCGCATGGATTTGAAGCTATGCCTTCTACTTCGCATTGATTTGAAGAAAAATCATTTGTTAAGTTTGGATTTGAAGCTAACTCGATTGTTTCGCCTGCATTTAATGCTATATCACTTATATCGCAATTATCTAAAGATAAATCATTTGTTTCTCATGTATTTGATGTTAAGCCTTCTACTTCGCGTTGATTTGAAACTAAATCATGTGTTTCGCATGGATTTGAAGCTAACTTGTTTGTTTCGCCTGCATTTAATGCTATATGACTTATATCGCAATTATCTAAAGATAAATCATTTGTTTCTCATGTATTTGAAGCTAAGCCTTCTACTTCGCATTGATTTGAAACTAAATCATGTGTTTCGCATGGATTTGAAGCTAACTTGTTTGTTTCGCCTGCATTTGAAGCTAAATCATGTATATCACAAGTATTTGAAGCTAAACTATTTGTTTCGCACGGATTCGAAGACAATCCATCTACTTCGCATTGAATTGAAGCTAAATCATGTGTTTCGCATGGATTTGAAGCTAACTCGTTTGTTTCGCAGGCAGTTGAAGCTATATCACTTATATCACAAGTATTTGAAGCTAAACCGTTTGTTTCGCACGGATTCGAAGATAAGCCTTTTACTTCGCATTGATTTGAAGATAAATCATGTGTTTCGCATGGATTTGAAGCTAACTCGTTTGTTTCGCCTGCATTTGAAGCAAAATCATGTATATCACAAGTATTTGAAGCTTAACCATTTGATTCGCTTGGATTTGAAGCCAAGCCTTCTACTTCGCATTGATTTGATGCTAAAACATGTGTTCCGCATGAATTTGAAGCTAAATCATGTGTTTCGCTTGGATTTGAAGATAACTCGTTTGTTCCGCCGGCATTTGTAGCTAAATAATGTAAATCACAAATATTTGATGCTAATCCGTTTGTTTCGCACGGATTCGATGATAAGCCTTTTACTTCGCATTGATTTGAAGATAAATCATGTGCTTCGCATGGATTTGAAGCTAACCCGTATGATTCGCCAGCATTTGAAGCTAAATCATGTATATCATAAGTATTTGTAACTAAACCATTTGCTTCGCATGGATTTGAAGCTATGCCTTCTACTTCGCATTGATTTGAAGGAAAATCATTTGTTAAGTTTTTGATTTAAAACTAACTCGTTTGTTTCGACTACACTTGAAGCAATATCACTTATATCGCTAGTATCTGAAGCTAAATCATTTGTTTCGCATGGATTTGAAGCTAAACCTTCAACGTCGCATTGATTTGAATCTAAATCATGTGTTTCGCTTGGATTTGAAGCTAACTCGTTTGTTTCCCCTGCATTTGAAGCTATATCACTTATATCGCAAGTATCTGATGCTAAATCATTTGTTTCGCATGGATTTGATGCTAAACCTTCTACATCGCATTGATTTGCAGCAAAATCATGTGTTTCGCTTGGATTTGAAGCTAACTCGTTTGTTTCGTCTGCAGTTGAAGCTATATCACTTATATCACAAGTATTTGAAGCTAAACCAATAGTTTCTCATGGATTTGAAGCTAAGCCTTCTAGTTGGCATTGATTTGAAGCTGAATCATTTCTTTCGCTTGAATTTGAAGCTAACACGTTTGTTTCACATGCAGTTGAAGCTAAATCATGTATATCACAAGTACTTATATCTAAACCATATGTTTCGCATGAATTTGAAGATGAGCGTACCAGTTCGCAATGAATTGTAGCTAAATCATGTGTTCCGCATGGTTTGAAGCTAAATCATGTTTGTCACACGTATTTGAAGCTTAACCATTTGTTTCGCATGAATATCAAGCTGAACCATGTGTTTCGACTGAATTTGAAGCTAAATCATGTGTTGCGCATGGATATGAAGCTAAATCATGTATAAAACAAGTATTTGAAGCTAAATCATGTATAAAACAAGCATTTGAAGCTAAACCATTTGATTCGCATGGGTTTAAAGCTAAGCCTTCCACTTCGCTTTGATTTGAAGCTAAATCATGTGTTTTGCATGGATGTGAAGCTAACTCGTTTGCTTCGCATGCAGTTGAAGCTAAATCATGTATATCACAAGTATTTGAAGCTGGACCATTTATTTCGCATGGATTTGAAGATAAGCCTTCTACTTCGCATTGATTTGATACTAGATCATGTGTTTCGCTAGGATTTGAAGCTAACTTGTTTGTTTCGCCTGCATTTGAAGCCAAATCATGTATATCACAAGTATTTGAAGCTAAACTAATTGTTTCGCACGGATTCGAAGACAATCCTTCTACTTCGCATTGATTTGAAGCTAAATCATGTGTTTCACACAGATTCGAAGCTAACTCGTTTGTTTCGCATGCCGTTGAAGCTAAATCATGTATATCACAAGTATTTGAAGCTGAACCATTTATTTTGCATGAATATTAAGCTTAACCTTGTGTTTCGCATGAGTTTGAAGCTAAATCATGTGTTTCGCATGGATTTGAAGCCAAGCCTTCTACTTCGCATTGATTTGATGATAAACCATGTGTTTCCCATGAATTTGAAGTTGAATCATGTGTTTTGCATGGATTTGAAGCTAACTCGATTGTTTGGCCAGCATTTGAAGCTAAATCGTGTATATCACAAGTATTTCAAGCTAAACCATTTGATTCGTATGGATTTGTAGCTAAATCTTCTACTTCGCATTGATTTGAACAAAATTATGTCTTGCGCATGGACTTGAAGCTATGCCTTCTACTTTGCATTGATTTGAAGCTAGATCATGTGATTGGCTTGGATTTGAAGTTAACTCGGTTGTTTCGCCTGCGTTTGAAGCTAAATTTATGTAAATGACGAGTATTTGATGATAAACCATTTGTTTCGGATAGATTTGAAGGCAAGTCTTCTACTTCGCATTGATTTGATGCTAAATCATGTGTTTCGGTAGGATTGGAAGCTAACTCGTTTGTTTCACATGCAGTTGAAGCTATATCATGTTTATCACAAGTATTTGAAGCAGAACCATTCGTTTCGCATAAATATTAAGCTAAACCATGTGTTTCGAAAGAATTTGAATCTAAATCATGTGTTTCGTATGGATTTGAAGGTAACTCGTTTGTTCGCATGCAGTTGAAGCTAAATCATGCATGTCACAAGTATTTGAGGCTGAACCATTTGTTTCGCATGAATAGTGAGCTAAACCATGTGTTTCGAATGAATTTGAAGCTGAATCATGTGTTTCGCTTGGATTTGAAGTTAACTCTTTTGTTTCGCATGCAGTTGAAGCTAAGTCATGTATATCACAAGTATTTGAAGCTGAAACATTTTTTCGCATGAATATTAAGCTAAACGATGTGTTTCGTCTGAATTTGAAGCTAAATCATGAGTTTCGCGTGAATTTGAAGCTAACTCGTTTGTTTCGCCTGCATTTGAACCTATATCACTTATATTCGCAAGTATTTGAAGCTAAACCATTTGATTCGCATTGATTTGAAGCTAAGACTTCCACGTCGCATTGATTTGAAGCTAAGTCATGTCTTTCGAATGGATTTGAATTCAAATCGTTTGTTTCGTCTGCATTTGAAGCTATTTGATTTATTTCGCAACTATTTGAAACTTAATCATGTGTTTCGCTTGGATTTGAAGCCAAGTCTTTTTCTTCGCATTGATTTGAAGCTAAACCATGTGTTTCGCATCAATTTGAAGCTAAATCATGTGTTTGGCATGGATTTGAAGCTAACTCGTTTGTTTCGCCAGCATTTGAATCTAAATCAAGTATATCACAATTATTTGAATCTAAAGCATTTGCTTCCCGTTGATTTGAAGATAAGCCTTCTACTTCGCATTGATTTGAAGCTAAATCATGTGTTCCGCATGGATTTGAAGATAACTCGTTTGTTTCGCATGCAGTTGAAGCTAAATCATGTTTATCACAAGTATCTGAAACTAAACCATTTGTTTCGCAAGAATATGAAGCTAACCCATGTGTTTCATATGAATTTGTAGCTAAATCAGGGGTTTCGCATGGATTTGAAGCTAACTCGTTTGTTTCATATGCTGTTGATGCTAAATCATGTATATCACAAGTATTTGAAGCTATAGCATTTGATTCGCATGGATTTGAAGCTAAGCCTTCTACTTCGCATTGATTTGAAGCTGAATCCTGTGTTTCGCTTGAATTCGTATCTAACACGTTTGTTTCACATGAAGTTGAAGCTAAATCATGTATATCACAAGTATTTGAAGCTAAAGCATTTGTCTCGCATGGGTTTGAAGCTAAGCCTGCTACTTCGCATTGATTTAAAGCTGAATCCTGTGATCCGCATGGATTTGAAGCTAACTCGTTTGTTTCGCATGCGATTGAAGCTAAATCATGCATATCTCAAGTATTTGAAGCTGAACCATTTGTTTCGCATTGATTTGAAGCTAAGGCTTTTACTTCGCATTGATTTGAAGCTGAATCATTTCTTTCGCTTGAATTTAAAGCTAACACGTTTGTTTCACATGCAGTTGAAGCTAAATCATGTATATCACAAGAATTTGAAGCTGAACCATTTGTTCTGCATGAATATTAAACTTAACCATGTGTTTGGCATGAGTTTGAAGCTAAATCATATGTTTCGCTAGAATTTGAAGCTAAGTCGTTTGTTTCTCACGTATTTGAAGCAAATCATTCTACTTCGCGAGGATTTGAAGCTAACTCGTTAGTTTGGCATGCAGTTGAAGCTAAATCATGTTTATCACAAGTATCTGAAACTAAATCATTTGTTTCGCAAGAATATGAATCTAACCCATGTGTTTCATATGAATTTGAAGCTGAATCATTTCTTTCGCTTGAATTTGAAGCTAACACGTTTGTTTCTCATGCAGTTGAAGGTAAATCATGTATATCACAAGTATTTGAAGCCAAAGCATTCGATTCGCATGGGTTTGAAGCTATGCCTTCTACTTCGCATTGATTTGAAGCTAAATCATATGTATCGCATGGATTTGAAGCTAACTCGTTTCTTTCGCCTGCATTTGAAGCTAAATCATTTATATCACATGTATTTGAAGCTAAACCATTTGATTCGTATGGATTTGTAGCTAAATCTTCTACTTCGCATTGATTTGAACTAAATTATGTCTTTCGCATGGACTTGAAGCTAAGCCTTCTACTTTGCATTGATTTGATACTAGATCATGTGTTTCGCTAGGATTTGAAGCTAACTTGTTTGTTTCGCCTGCATTTGAAGCCAAATCATGTATATCACAAGTATTTGAAGCTAAACTAATTGTTTCGCACGGATTCGAAGACAATCCTTCTACTTCGCATTGATTTGAAGCTAAATCATGTGTTTCACACAGATTCGAAGCTAACTCGTTTGTTTCGCATGCAGTTGAAGCTAAATCATGTATATCACAAGTATTTGAAGCTGAACCATTTATTTTGCATGAATATTAAGCTTAACCTTGTGTTTCGCATGAGTTTGAAGCTAAATCATGTGTTTCGCATGGATTTGAAGCCAAGCCTTCTACTTCGCATTGATTTGATGATAAACCATGTGTTTCGCATGAATTTGAAGTTGAATCATGTGTTTTGCATGGATTTGAAGCTAACTCGATTGTTTGGCCAGCATTTGAAGCTAAATCGTGTATATCACAAGTATTTGAAGCTAAACCATTTGATTCGTATGGATATGTTGCAAAATCTTCTACTTCGCAATGATTTCAAGCAAAATTATGTCTTTCGCATGGACTTGAAGCTAAGCCTTCTACTTCGCATAGATTTGAAGCAAAACCTTCTACATCGCATTGATTTGCAGCTAAATCATGTGATTTGCTTGGATTTGAAGCTAACTCGTTTGTTTCGCAAGCAGATGAAGCTATATCACATATATCGCAATTATCTGAAGCTAAATCATTGGTTTCGCATGGATTTGAAGCTAACTCGTTTGTTTCGCCTGCATTTGAATCTGAATCACTTATATCACAAGTATTTGAAGCTAAACCATTTGATTCGTATGGATATGTTTCTAAATCTTCTACTTCGCATTGATTTGAAGCAAAATTATGTCTTTCGCAAGGACTTGAAGATAAGCCTACTACTTCGCATTGATTTGAAGCTAAAACATATGTATCGCAAGGATTTGAAGCTAACTCGTTTGTTTCGCATTCATTTGAAGCTATATCACTAAGATTCGCAAGTATTTGAAGTTAAACCATTTGTTTCGCATGGATTTGTAGATAAGCCTTCTAGTTCGCATTGTTTTGAAGTTAACTCGATTGTTTCTCCTGCATTTGAAGCTATATCACTTACATCGCAATTATCTGAAGATAAATCATTTGTTTCTCATGTATTTGTAGCTAAGCCTTCTACTTCTCATTGATTTGGAACTAGATCATTTGTTTCGCTAGGATTTGAAGCTAACTCGTTTGTTTCGCCTGCATTTGAAGCTAAATCATGTATATCACAAATATTTGAAGCTAAACCATTTGTTTCGCATGGATTTGAAGCTAAGCCTTCTACTTCGCATTGATTTGAAGCTAAATCATATGTATCGCATGGATTTGAAGCTAACTCGTTTCTTTAGCCTGCATTTGAAGCTAAATCATTTATATCACATGTATTTGAAGCAAAACCATTTGATTCGTATGGATTTGTAGCTAAATCTTCTACTTCGCATTGATTTGAACAAAATTATGTCTTTCGCATGTACTTGAAGCTAAGACTTCTACTTCGCATTGATTTGAAGCTAGATCATGTGTTTAGCTTGGATTTGAAGCTAACTCGTTTGTTTCGCCTGCATTTGAAGCTAAGTCATGTATATCACGAGTATTTGAAGCTAAAACATTTGTTTCGGATGGATTTGAATATAAGCCTTCTACTTCGCATTGATTTGAAGCTAAATCATGTGTATCGCATGGATTTGAAGCTACCTCGTTTGTGTCGCCTGCATTTGGAGCTGAATCATGTATATCACAAGTATTTGAAGCTAAACCATTTGATTCGTATGGATATGTTGCAAAATCTTCTACTTCGCAATGATTTCAAGCAAAATTATGTCTTTCGCATGGACTTGAAGCTAAGCCTTCTACTTCGCATAGATTTGAAGCAAAACCTTCTACATCGCATTGATTTGCAGCTAAATCATGTGATTTGCTTGGATTTGAAGCTAACTCGTTTGTTTCGCAAGCAGATGAAGCTATATCACATATATCGCAATTATCTGAAGCTAAATCATTGGTTTCGCATGGATTTGAAGCTAACTCGTTTCTTTCGCCTGCATTTGAATCTGAATCACTTATATCACAAGTATTTGAAGCTAAACCATTTGATTCGTATGGATTTGTAGCTAAATCTTCTACTTCGCATTGATTTGAACTAAATTATGTCTTTCGCATGGACTTGAAGCTAAGCCTTCTACTTCGCATTGATTTGAAGCTAGATCATGTGTTTCGCTTGGATTTGAAGCTAACTCGTTTGTGACTCCTGCATTTGAAGCTAAATCATGTATATCACGAGTATTTGAAGCTAAACCATTTGTTTCCCATGGATTTGAAGATAAGCCTCCTACTTCGCATTGATTTGATACTAGATCATGTGTTTCGCTAGGATTTGAAGCTAACTTGTTTGTTTCGCCTGCATTTGAAGCCAAATCATGTATATCACAAGTATTTGAAGCTAAACTAATTGTTTCGCACGGATTCGAAGACAATCCTTCTACTTCGCATTGATTTGAAGCTAAATCATGTGTTTCACACAGATTCGAAGCTAACTCGTTTGTTTCGCATGCAGTTGAAGCTAAATCATGTATATCACAAGTATTTGAAGCTGAACCATTTATTTTGCATGAATATTAAGCTTAACCTTGTGTTTCGCATGAGTTTGAAGCTAAATCATGTGTTTCGCATGGATTTGAAGCCAAGCCTTCTACTTCGCATTGATTTGATGATAAACCATGTGTTTCGCATGAATTTGAAGTTGAATCATGTGTTTTGCATGGATTTGAAGCTAACTCGATTGTTTGGCCAGCATTTGAAGCTAAATCGTGTATATCACAAGTATTTCAAGCTAAACCATTTGATTCGTATGGATTTGTAGCTAAATCTTCTACTTCGCATTGATTTGAACAAAATTATGTCTTGCGCATGGACTTGAAGCTATGCCTTCTACTTTGCATTGATTTGAAGCTAGATCATGTGATTGGCTTGGATTTGAAGCTAACTCGGTTGTTTCGCCTACGTTTGAAGCTAAATTTATGTAAATGACGAGTATTTGATGATAAACCATTTGTTTCGGATAGATTTGAAGGTAAGTCTTCTACTTCGCATTGATTTGATGCTAAATCATGTGTTTCGGTAGGATTGGAAGCTAACTCGTTTGTTTCGCATGCAGTTGAAGCTATATCATGTTTATCACAAGTATTTGAAGCAGAACCATTTGTTTCGCATGAATATTAAGCTAAACCATGTGTTTCGAAAGAATTTGAAACTAAATCATGTGTTTCGTATGGATTTGAAGGTAACTCGTTTGCTTCGCATGCAGTTGAAGCTAAATCATGCATATCACAAGTATTTGAAGCTGAACCATTTGTTTCGCATGAATAGTAAGCTAATCCATGTGTTTCGAATGAATTTGAAGCTAAACCTTCTACATCGCATTGATTTGAAGCTAAATCATGTGATTCGCTTGAATTTGAAGCTAACTCGTTTGTTTCCCCTGCATTTGAAGCTACGTCACATATATCGCAAGTATCTGATGCTAAATCATTTGTTTCGCATGGATTTGAAGTTAACTCGTTTGTTTCGCCTGCAGTTGAAGCTATATCACCTATATCCGAAGTTTTTGAAGCTCAATCAATTGTTCCGCATCGATTTGAAGCTAAGCCTTCTACTTCGCATTGATTTGAAGCTAAATCATGTGGAACGCATGGATTTTGAAGCTAACTCGATTGATTCGTATGCATTTGATGCTATATCACTTATATCGCAAGTATTTGAGCTAAATCATTTGTGTCGCATGGATTTGAAGCTAAGTCTTCTACATCGCATTGATTTGCAGCTAAATCATGTGTTTCGCATGGATTTGGAACTAACTCGTTTGTTTCGTCAGCATTTGAAGCTATATCACTTATATCGCAAGTATCTCAAGCTAAATCATTTGTGTCGTATGGATTTGAAGCTAAACCTGCTACATTGATTTGAAGCTTAATCATGTGATTTGCATGGATTTGAAGCAAACTCGTTTGTTTCCCCTGCATTTGAAGCTATGTCACATATATCGCAAGTATCTGATGCTAAATCATTTGTTACGCATGGATATGAAGCTAAACCTTCTACATCGCATTGATTTGCATCTAAATCATGTGATTCGCAAGGATATGAAGCTAACTCGTTTGTTTCATCTGCATTTGAAGCTAGATCACTTATATCGCAAGCATCTGAAACCAAATCATTGGTTTCGCATGGATTTGAAGCTAAACCTTCTACATCGCATTGATTTGAAGCTAAATCATGTGATTCGCTTGAATTTGAAGCTAACTCGTTTGTTTCCCCTGCATTTGAAGCTACGTCACATATATCGCAAGTATCTGATGCTAAATCATTTGTTACGCATGGATTTGAAGCTAAACCTTCTACATCGCATTGATTTGCATCTAAATCTTGCGTTTCGCAAGGATATGAAGCTAACTCGTTTGTTTCGTCTGCATTTGAAGCTATATCACTTATATCGCAAGTATCTGAAGCTAAATCATTTGTGTCTCATGGATTTGAAGCTAAACCTTCTACATCGCAATTATTTGCAGCTTAGTCATGTGTTTCGCATGGATGTGAAGCTAAACCTTCTACATCGCATGGACTTGAAGCTAACTCGTTTGTTTCACCTGCATTTGAACCTATATCACTTATATCACATGTATCTGATGCTAAATTTTTTGTGTCGCATGGATTTGAAGCTAAACATACTACATCGCATTGGTTTGAAGTTAAACCTTCTACATTGCATTTATTTGAAGCTAAATTATCTGTTTCGCATGGAATTGAAGCTAACTGGTTTTTTTCGCCTGCATTTGAAGCTATATCGATTGTATCGCAAGTATTTGAAGAAAAATCATTTGTTCCACATGGATTTGAATCTAAGCCTTCTACTTCCAATTGATTTGAAGCTACATCATGTGTTTCACTTGGATTTGATGCTAACTCGTTTGTTCCGCATGCAGTTAAAGCTGAATCATATATAAAACATGTATTTGACGCTAAACTATTCGTGTCGCATGGATTTGAAACTAAGCCTTCTTCTTCGCATCGATTTGAAGCTAAATCATGTCTTTCGCTTGGATTTGTAGCTAAACATTCTACAGCGCATAGATTTGAAGCTAGCTCGTTTGTTCCGTCTGCATTCGAAACTATATCACATATATCGCAAGTATCTGAAGCTGAATCATTTGTTCCGCATGGATTTGATGCTGAGCCTTCTACTTCGCATTGATTTGAAGCTAAATCGTTTGTTACGCATGGATTTGGAACTAACTCGTTTGTTTCTCCTGCATTTGAAGCTATATCACTTATATCGCAATTATCTAAAGATAAATCATTTGTTTCTCATGTATTTGAAGCTAAGCCTTCTACTTCGCATTGATTTGAAACTAAATCATGTGTTTCGCATGGATTTGAAGCTAACTTGTTTGTTTCGCCTGCATTTGAAGCTAAATCATGTATATCACAAGTATTTGAAGCTAAACTATTTGTTTCGCACGGATTCGAAGACAATCCATCTACTTCGCATTGAATTGAAGCTAAATCATGTGTTTCGCATGGATTTGAAGCTAACTTGTTTGTTTCGCCTGCATTTGAAGCTAAATCATGTATGTCACAAGTATTTGAAGCTTAACCATTTGATTCGCTTGGATTTGAAGCCAAGCCTTCTACTTCGCATTGATTTGATGCTAAAACATGTGTTCCGCATGAATTTGAAGCTAAATCATGTGTTTCGCTTGGATTTGAAGATAACTCGTTTGTTCCGCCGGCATTTGTAGCTAAATAATGTAAATCACAAATATTTGATGCTAATCCGTTTGTTTCGCACGGATTCGAAGATAAGCCTTTTACTTCGCATTGATTTGAAGATAAATCATGTGCTTCGCATGGATTTGAAGCTAACCCGTATGATTCGCCAGCATTTGAAGCTAAATCATGTATATCATAAGTATTTGTAACTAAACCATTTGCTTCGCATGGATTTGATGCTGAGCCTTCTACTTCGCATTGATTTGAAGCTAAATCGTTTGTTACGCATGGATTTGGAGCTAACTCGTTTGTTTCTCCTGCATTTGAAGCTATATCACTTATATCCCAAGTGTTTGCAGCTCAATCATTTGTTTCGCATAGATTTGAATCTAAACCTTCTAATTCGCATGAATTTTAAGCTCAATCGTGTGTTCCGCATGAATTTGAAGCTAACTCGTTTGTTTCGTCTGCACTTGAAGCAATATCACATATATTGCTGGTATCTGAAGCTAAATCATTTGTGTCGCATGGATTTGAAGCTAAACCTTCTACATAGCATTGATTTGAAGCTAAATCATGTGTAACGCATGGATTTTGAAACTAACTCGTTTGATTCGTCTGCATTCGAAGCAATATCACTTATATCGCACGTATCTGAAGCTAAATCATTTGTGTCGCATAAATTTGAAGCTAAACCTATTACGTAGCATTGCTTTGAAGCTCAATCATGTGTTTTGCATGGATTTGAAGCTAACTCGTTTGTTTCCCCTTCATTTGAAGCTATGTCACTTATATCGCGAGTAACTGATGCTAAATCAGTTGTTTCGCATGGATTCGAAGCTAAACCTTCTACATCGCATTGATTTGAAGCTAAATCATGTGTTTCGCTTGTATATGAAGCTAACTCGTTTGTTTCGCCTGCAGTTGAATCTATATCACTCATATCGCAAGTATTTGAAGCTAAATCATTTGTTCGGCATGGATTAGAAGCTATGCCTTCTACTTCGCATTGATTTGAAGCTAAATCGTTTGTTTCGCATGGATTTGGTGCTAACTCGTTTGTTTCTCCTGCATTTGAAGCTATATCACAAATCGAATGTATGTGACCTTAAATCAGTTGTTTCGCGTGGGTTTGAAGCTAAGCATTCTACATCGCATTGATTTACTGTTAAATCATGTGTTTTGCCTGCATTTGAAGCTATATCACTTGTGTCGCAAGTATTTGAAAAAAATCATTTTTTTCGCATGGATTTGAAGCTAAACCTTCTACATCGCATTGATTTGCAGTTGAATCACGTGTTTCGTATGGATTTGAAGCTAACTCATTTGTTTCGCCGGCATTTGTAGCTAAATAATGTAAATCACAAGTATTTGATGCTAATCCGTTTGTTTCGCACGGATTCGAAGATAAGCCTTTTACTTCGCATTGATTTGAAGATAAATCATGTGTTTCGCATGGATTTGAAGCTAACTCGTTTGTTTCGCCTGCATTTGAAGCAAAATCATGTATATCACAAGTATTTGAAGCTTAACCATTTGATTCGCTTGGATTTGAAGCCAAGCCTTCTACTTCGCATTGATTTGATGCTAAAACATGTGTTCCGCATGAATTTGAAGCTAAATCATGTGTTTCGCTTGGATTTGAAGATAACTCGTTTGTTCCGCCGGCATTTGTAGCTAAATAATGTAAATCACAAATATTTGATGCTAATCCGTTTGTTTCGCACGGATTCGAAGATAAGCCTTTTACTTCGCATTGATTTGAAGATTAATCATGTGCTTCGCATGGATTTGAAGCTAACCCGTATGATTCGCCAGCATTTGAATCTAAATCATGTATATCATAAGTATTTGTAACTAAACCATTTGCTTCGCATGGATTTGAAGCTATGCCTTCTACTTCGCATTGATTTGAAGAAAAATCATTTGTTAAGTTTTTGATTTAAAACTAACTCGTTTGTTTCGACTACACTTGAAGCAATATCACTTATATCGCTAGTATCTGAGGCTAAATCATTTGTTTCGCATGGATTTGAAGCTAAACCTTCAACGTCGCATTGATTTGAATCTAAATCATGTGTTTCGCTTGGATTTGAAGCTAACTCGTTTGTTTCCCCTGCATTTGAAGCTATATCACTTATATCGCAAGTATCTGATGCTAAATCATTTGTTTCGCATGGATTTGATGCTAAACCATCTACATCGCATTGATTTGCAGCAAAATCATGTGTTTCGCTTGGATTTGAAGCTAACTCGTTTGTTTCGTCTGCATTTGAAGCTATGTCACTTATATCGCAAGTATCTGAAGCTAAACCATTTGTGTCGCATGCATTTGAAGCTAAACTTGCCACACAGCATTGATTTGAAGCTTAATCATGTGTTTCGCATGGATTCGAAGCTAACTCGTTTGTTTCGCGTGCAGCTGAAGCTATATCACCTAAATCCCAAGTGTTTGCTGCTCAATAATTTGTTTCGCATGGATTTGAAGCTAAACCTTCTACATCGCATGGACTTGAAGCTTACTCGTTTGTTTCGCATGCAGCTGAAGCTATATCACCTAAATCCCAAGTGTTTGCTGCTCAATAATTTGTTTCGCATGGATTTGAAACTAACTCGTTTGTTTCGACTGCACTTGAAGCAATATCACTTATATCGCTAGTATCTGAAGCTAAATCATTTGTTTCGCATGGATTTGAAGCTAAACCTTCAACGTCGCATTGATTTGCAGCTAAATCATGTGTTTCGCATGGATCTGAAGCTAACTCGTTTGTTTCGCCTGCAGTTGAATCTATATCACTTATATCGCAAGTATATGAAGCTAAATCATTTGTTCGCATGCATTAGAAGATAAGCCTTCTACTTCGCATTGATTTGAAGCTAAATCGTTTGTGTCGCATGGATTTGGAGCTAACTCGTTTGTTTCGCCAGCATTTGAAGCTATATCACATATATCGCAATTATCTGGAGATAAATCATTTGTTTCTCATATAGTTGAAGCAAATCCTTCTACTGCGCATTGATTTGAAGATAAATCATGTGCTTCGCATGGATTTGAAGCTAACCCGTATGCTTCGCCAGCATTTGAAGCTAAATCATGTATATCATAAGTATTTGTAACTAAACCATTTGCTTCGCATGGATTTGAAGCTATGCCTTCTACTTCGCATTGATTTGAAGAAAAATCATTTGTTAAGTTTTTGATTTGAAACTAACTCGATTATTTCGCCTCCATTTGAAGCTAAATCATGCATATCACAAGTATTTGATGCTAAACCATTTGTTTCGCATGGATTTGAAGCTAAGCCTTCAACTTCGCTTTGATTGGAAGCTAAATCATGTGGTTCACATGGATTAGAAGCTAACTCGATTGTTTCGCGTACATTTGTAGTTATATCACTTATATCGCAATTATCAGAAAATAAATCATTTGTTTCTCATGTAGTTGAAGCTACTCCTTCTACTTCGCATTGATTTGAATCTAAATCATGTGTTTCGCTTGGATTTGAAGCTAACTCGTTTGTTTCCCCTGTATTTGAAGCTATATCACTTATATCGCAAGTATCTGAAGCTAAATCATTGTGTGTCGCATGCATTGAAGCTAAACTTGCCACACAGCATTGATTTGAAGCTTAATCATGTGTTTTGCATGGTATTGAGGCTAACTCGTTTGTTTCGCATGCAGTTGAAGCTAAATCATGTATGTCACAAGTATTCGAAGCGAATCCATTTGTTTTGCATGGATTTGAAGCTAAGCCTTCTACTTCGCATTGATTTGAAGCTAAATCATGTGTTTCGGTTGATTTGAAATAAATGGTTTGTTTCGAATGCAGTTGAAGCTAAATCATGTATATCACATGTATTTGAAGCCAAACAATTTCATTCGCATGGATTTCATCTGAGCCTTCTACTTCGCATTGATTTGAAGCTGAATCATGTGTTTCGCATGGATTTGAAGCTAACTCGTTTGTTTCGCATGCAGTTGAAGCTAAATCATGTATATCACATGTATTTGAAGCTAAACCATTTGATTGGCATGGATTTGAAGCCGAGCCATCTACTTCGCATTGATTTAATGCTAAATCATGTGTTTCGGTTGAATTTGAAACTAATACGTTTGTTTCGCATGCAGTTGATGCTAAATCATGTATAAAACAAGTATTTGAAGTTAAGCTATTCGTTTCACATGGATTTGAAGCTAAGCCTTCTACTTCGCATTGATTTGAAAATAAATCATCTGTTTCGCGTGGATTGTAAGCCAACGCGTTTATTTCGCATGCAGTTGAAGCTAAACCATGTATATCACAAGTATTTGAAGCTAAAGCAATTGATTCGCTTGGATGTGAAACTAAGCTTTCTACTACTCGCCTTGATTTGAAGCTGAACCATTTATTTCGCATGAATATTAAACTAAACCATGTGTTTCTAATGAATTTTAAGCTAAATCATGTGTTTTGCATGGATTTGAAACTAACTCGATTGTTTCGCCTGCATTTTGAAGCTAAATCATGAATATCACAAGTATTTGAAGCTAACTCATTTGTTTCGCATGCATTTGAAGCGAAATCATGTATATCACATGTAATTGAAGCTAAACCATTTGAATTCGCATGGATTTGAAGCTAAGCCTTCTTCTTCGCATTGATTTGAAGCTAAATCATTTGTTTCGCATGGATACGAAGATCAGCCTTCTACTTCGCATTAATTTGAAGCTATATCATTTGTTTCGCAAGGATTTGAAGCTAACTCGTTTGTTTCGCATGCAGTTGAAGCTAAATCATGTGTATCACAAGTATTTGAAGATAATCCATTTGTTTTGCATGGATCCGAAGATCAGCTTTCTAGTTCTGATTGATTTGAAGCTAAATCACGTGTTTCGCTTGGATTTGAAGCTAACTCGTTTGTTTCGCATGCAGTTGAAGCTAAATCATGTGTATCACAAGTATTTGAAGCTAAACCATTTGATTCGCATGGATTTGAAGCTAAGCCTTCAACTTCGCTTTGATATGAAGCTAAATCATTTGGTTCGCATGGATTTGAAGCTAACTCGTTTGTTTCGCCAGCATTTGAATCTAAATCATGTATATCACAATTATTTGAATCTAAAGCATTTGCTTCCCATTGATTGAAGATAAGCCTTCTACTTCGCATTGATTGAAGCTAAATCATGTGTTCCGCATGGATTTGAAGATAACACGTTTGTTTCGCATGCAGTTGAAGCTAAATCATGTTTATCACAAGTATCTGAAACTAAACCATTTGTTTCGCTAGAATATGAAGCTAACCCATGTGTTTCATATGAATTTGTAGCTAAATCAGGGGTTTCGCGTGGATTTGAAACTAACTTGTTTGTTTTCATATGCTGTTGATGCTAATCATGTATATCACAAGTTTTTGAAGCTATAGCATTTGATTCGCATGGATTGAAGCTAAGCCTTCTACTTCGCATTGATTTGAAGCTGAATCCTGTGTTTCGCTTGAATTCGTATCTAACACGTTTGTTTCACATGAAGTTGAAGCTAAATCATGTATATCACAAGTATTTGATGCTAAAGCATTTTGTCTCGCATGGGTTTGAAGCTAAGCCTGCCTACATTCTCATTGATTTAAAGCTGAATCCTTTGATCGCATGGATTTTAAGCTAACTCGTTTGTTTCGCATGCGATTGAAGCTAAATCATGCATATCTCAAGTATTTGAAGCTGATGTTTCGCATTGATTTGAAGCTAAGGCTTCTACTGCGCATTGATTTGAAGTTAAATCATGTGTTTCCCTTGGGGTGTGACGCTAAATCGTTTATTCCGCATGCAGCTGAATCTAAATCATGTATATCACAAGTATTGAAGCTAAACCATTTGACTCGCATTGATTTGAAGCTAAGACTTCTACGTCGCATTGATTTGAAGCTAAATCATGTGTACCGCATGGATTTGAAGATAACTGTTTGTTTCGCATGCAGTTGAAGCTATATCACTTATATCCCGAGTGTTTGAAGCTAAATCATTTGTGTCCCATGCATTTGAAACTAAACTTGCCACACAGCATTGATTTGAAGTTAAATCATGTGTTTCCCTTGGGTGTGACGCTAAATCGTTTATTCCGCATGCAGCTGAATCTAAATCATGTATATCACAAGTATTTGAAGCTAACCATTTGACTTGCATTGATTTGAAGCTAAGACTTCTACGTCGCATTGATTTGAAGCTAATCATGTGTTTGGTATCGATTTGAAGCTAACTCGTTTGTTTCGCCAGCATTTGAAGCTAAATCATGTATATCACAATTATTTGAATCTAAAGCATTTGCTTCGTATTGATTTGAAGATAAGCCTTCTAACTTCGCATTGATTTGAAGCTAAATCATGTGTTCCGCATGGATTTGAAGATAACTCGTTTGTTTCACATGTAGTTGAAAGCTAAATCATGTATATGACAAGTATTTGAAGCTGAACCATTTGTTATGCATGAATATTAAGCTTAACCGTGTGTTTCGCGTGAGTTTGAAGCTAAATCATGTGTTTCGCTTGGATTTGAAGCTAACTTGTTTGTTTCGCATGCAGTTGAAGCTAAATTATGTATATCACAAGTACTTATATCTAAACCATATGTTTCTTATGAATTTTAAGATAAGCCTTCAAGTTCGCAATAATTTGTAGCTAAATCATTTGTTCCGCATGGTTTGAAGCTAAATCATGTATGTCACATTTATTTGAAGCTGAACCATTTGTTTCGCATGAATATTAAGCTGAACCACGTGTTTCGAATGAATTTGAAGCTAAATCATGTGTTTCGCTTTGATTTGAAGCTATCTCGTTTGTTTCGCATGCAGTTGAAGATAAATCATGTATATCACAAGTATTTGAAGCTAAACCATTTGATTCGCATGGATTTGAAGCTAAGCCTTCAACTTCGCTTTGATATGAAGCTAAATCATTGGTTCGCATGGATTTGAAGCTAACTCGATTGTTTCGCGTGCAGTTGAATTTATATCACTTATATCACAAGTATTTGAAGCTGAAACATTTGTTTCGCATGGATTTGAAGCTAAGCCTTCTACTTCGCATTGGTTTGAACCTAAATCATTTGTTTCGAATGGATTGGAAACTAAGCCTTCTACTTCGCATTGATTTGAAGCTTAATCATGTGTATCGCATGGATTTTGAAGCTAAACCTTCTACATCGCATTGTTTTGCAGCTAAAATCATGTGTTTCGCATGGATTTGAAACTAACTCGTTTGATTCGTCTGCATTTGAAGCTATATCACTTCTATCCAAGTGTTTGACGCTGAATCATTTGTTTCGCATGGATTTTAAGCTAACTCGTTTGTTTCGCATACAGTTGCAGCTATATCACCTAAATCACAAGTGTTTGAAGCTCAATCATTTGTTTCGCATAGATATGAAGCTAAACAATGTACATCGCATTGATTTGATGCTAAACATTGTGTACCGCTTGGATTTGAATCTAAGCCTTCTACATCGCATTGATTTGCAGCTAAATCATGTGTTTCGAATGGATTTGAAGCTGACTCGTTTGATTCGTCTGCATTTGAAGCTATATCACTTATATCCCAAGTGTTTGAAGCTCAATCATTTGTTTCGCGTAGATATGAAGCTAAACCTTCTACATCGCATTGATGTGAAGCTAAACCGTCTACGTCGCATTGATTTGAAGCCTAATCATTTGTTTCGCATGGATTGAAGCTAACTCGTTTGTTTCCCCTGCATTTGAAGATATATCACTTATATCGCAAGAATCTGAAACTAAATTATTGTCACGCATGGATTTGACGCTAAGCCTTCTACTTCTTATCGATTTGAAGCTAAATGATGTGTATCGCATGGATGTTGAAACTAACTCGTTTGATTCTACTGCATTTGAAGCTATATCACTTCTATCCCAAGTGTTTGACGCTGAATCATTTGTTTCGCATGGATTTTAAGCTAACTCGTTTGTTTCGCATACAGTTGAAGCTATATCACATATATCGCAAGTATCTGAAGCTAAATAATTGTTTCGCATGGATTTGAGCTAAACCTTCGACATCGCATTGATTTGCTGATAAATCAGGTGTTTTGCATGGATTTGAAGCTAACTCGTTTGTTTCCCTTGCATTTGAAGCTGTATCACTTATATCGCAATTATCTGATGCTAAATCATTAGTTTCGCATAGATTTGAAGCAAAACCTTCTACATCGCATTGATTTGCAGCTAAATCATGTGTTTCGCTTGGATTTGAAGCTAACTCGTTTGTTTCGCATGCAGATGGATCCAAATAACGTATATCCTAAGCATTTGTAGCTAAACCATCTGTTTCGTATGGATTTCAAGCTAATCCTTCTACTTCGAATTGATTTGTAGCTAAATCATGTGTATCGCATGGATTTTGAAGCTAATTCTTTTGCGTTCCCTACTTTTGAAGCTATATCACTTATATCACAAGTATCTGAACCTAAATCATTTGTTTCGCATGGACGTGACGCTAAACCTTCTAAATCGCATTGATTTGCAGCAAAATCATGTGTTACGCTTGGATTTGTAGCTAACTCGTTCGTTTCCCTTGCATTTGAAGCTGTATCACATATATCGCAATTATCTGATGCTAAATCATTAGTTTCGCATAGATTTGAAGCAAAACCTTCTACATCGCATTGATTTGCAACTAAATCATGTGTTTCGCTTGGATTTGAAGCTAACTCGTTTGTTTCGCAAGCAGATGAAGCTATATCACATATATCGCAATTATCTGAAGCTAAATCATTGTTTCGCATGGATTTGAAGCTAAACCTTCGACATCGCATTGATTTGGTGTTAAATCATGTGTTTTGCATGGATTTTGAAGCTAACTCGTTTGATTCGTCTGCATTCGAAGCAATATCACTTATATCGCAAGTATCTGAAGCTAAATTATTTGTGTCGCATGGATTTGAAGCTAAACCTACTACAGAGCATTGATTTAAAGCTCAATCATGTGTTTTGCATGGATATGAAGCTAACTCGTTTGTTTCCCCTGCATTTGAAGCTATGTCACTTACATCGCTAGTAACTGATGCTAAATCACTTCATTCGCATGGATTTGAAGCTAAACCTTCTAAATCGCATTGATTTCAAGCTATATCATGTGTTTCGCATGTACTTGAACCTTGCTCATTTGTTGCGTCTGCATTTGAAACTATATCACTTATATCGCAAGTATCTGAAGCTAAATCATGTGTTTCGCATGGATTTGAAGCTAACTCGTTTGTTTCGTCTGCATTTGAAGCTATATCATTTTATATCCCAAGTGTTTGCAGCTCAATCATTTGTTTCGCATGGATTTGAAGCTAAACCTTCTACATCGAATAGATTTGAAGCTAACTCGTTTGTTTCGTCTTCAAATGAAGCTATATCACTTATATCGCAAGTATTTGAGGAAAAATCATGTGTTTTGCATGGATTTGAAACTAGCTCGTTTGTTTCTCCTGCATTTGAGGCTATATCACTTATATCGCAAGTATCTGAAGCTAAATCACTTGTTTCGCATGGATTTGAAGCTAACTCGTTTGTTTCGTCTGCATTGAAGCTATATCACATATATCCCAAGTGTTTTGAAGCTCAATCATTTGCTTCGCTTCTATTTGAAGCTAATCCTTCTAAATCGCATTGATTTGAAGATAAATCATGTTTTTAGAATTGTTTCGTAACTAACTCGTTTGTTTCGAATGCAGTTGTAGCTAAACCGTGTATAAAACAAGTATTTGAAGCTAAATCATTCGATTCGCATGGATGTAAAGCTAAGCCTTCTACTTCGCATGAATTTGAAGCAAATCATGTGTTTCGCTTGGATTTGAAACTAAATCATGTGCTTCGCTGGATTTGAAGCTAACTCGTTTGATTCGCATGCAGTTGAGGCTATATCGCTTATATCGCAAGTATTTGATGCTAAATCATGTGTGTCGCATGGATTCGAATCTAAATCTTCTACTTCCCATTGATTTGAAGCTAAATCAAGTGTTTCGCATGGATTTGATGCTAACTCGTTTGTTTCGTCTCCATTTGAAGCTATATCACTTATATCCCAAGCATCTGAAGCTAAATCATTTGTGTCGCATGGATTTGTAGCTGAACCTTCTACGTAGCATGGATTTGAAGCTTAATCATGTGTTTTGCATGGATTTGAAGCTAACTCGTTTGATTCGACTGCATTTGAAACTATATAATTTATATCGCAATGATTGAAGCCAAATCATTCGTGTCGCATGGATTTGAAACTAAACCTTCTACATCGCATGATTTGATGCTACATCATGTGTACCGCATGGATTTGCATCTAAACCTTCTTCATCGCATTGATTTGCATCTAAATCATGTGTTTCGCGTGGCTTTGGAGCTAAACATTCTACAGCGCATAGATTTGAAGCTAGCTCGTTTGTTCCGTCTGCATTCGAAACTATATCAGATATATCGCAAGTATCTGAAGCTGAATCATTTGTTCCGCATGGATTTGATGCTGAGCCTTCTACTTCGCATTGATTGAAGCTAAATCGTTTGTTACGCATGGATTTGGAACTAACTCGTTTGTTTCTCCTCCATTTGAAGCTATATCACTTATATCCCAAGTGTTTGCAGCTCAATCATTTGTTTCGCATAGATTTGTATCTAAACCTTCTAATTCGCATGAATTTTAAGCTCAATCATGTGTTCCGCATGTATTTGAAGCTAACTCGTTTGATTCGTCTGCATTCGAAGCAATATCACTTATATCGCACGTATCTGAAGCTAAATCAATTGTGTCGCATAAATTTGAAGCTAAACCTATTACATAGCATTGCTTTGAAGCTCAATCATGTGTTTTGCATGATTTGAAGCTAACTCGTTTGTTTCCCCTTCATTTGAAGCTATGTCACTTATATCGCGAGTAAACTGATGCTAAATCAGTTGTTTCGCATGGATTCGAAGCTAAACCTTCTACATCGCATTGATTTGAAGCTAAATCATGTGTTTC